>NC_087206.1:27625932-27640932 GCF_015104395.2 Macrobrachium nipponense
AAAAAGCGAAGAAGCGGTGCAGATGGTGAGGCTCATCCAGGAACAAAAGGACGCGACCGAAAAGTGCGAATCCGGCAAGGAAAGACGTCGAGGTCAGGTTCGAGCGCCTGCAGAAGGAAGTGGAAGACCTCAGGAAGGAAAAGTGTGGACTCCAGTGTGAAGTTGAGGCTGCGAAAACTCAAGAGGAAGGAGCTTACATGCCTTCTAGAGAAAGGAAATCGTGGCTGGAGAGGAAGACTGGTGTCCAGGGCGAACGGACCGAAAAGCTGGAAGATGAGGTTGGACAGCTGCGAGGAGCAAAGGAGAAGTTGGTTTACAACCTGGAACCTGCAGGGGAAAAACAGATGATTGGAGAAAGACAACTGGAAACTGAAGTAGCAGCTGTTCGTCTTCAAGGAATGGCGCAATCTCCAAGGAATGGCGCAATCTTCAAGGAATGGCGCTGGCCGCACAAAGACGGATGAGATGTGAAAAATTTGAGGACAATGTTTGTTATATGGAAAGTTTAATTTTTATTTGTAATAAGTTTGCTTTGTTGATCCTTGAAGGAAGTTGAAGTTGCAGGGAAATAAATATGCTAAAATGTTTTCTTAAGAGTTTTATTGATTCATGAAAGGGAAAGGAAGATGGGAGGATTGAAAAAAAGCGTGAGGAAAATGACAGGGATTGGTGGAGTGCCAGGAGAAAGAAGCAGTAAAGATTCAGCAAGAGAATTCAGAGAAGCCCTAGGAGAACTGAAAGGATTCAGAGGATGGGACAGGCGGGCAAGGCCAGCCACGTGTCCCGGGACGGGTGGGCGGGGCCTGCCAAATGTCCTGGGATGGGCAGGCGGGGCTTGCCCCATGTCCCGGGATGGGTGGGAGGGGCTCGCCACGAATCCCAGGATGGGCGGGCGAGGCCCGCCACGCATCCCGGGACGGGCGGGTGGGGCCCGCCATGTGTCCCGGGACGGGCGGGGCTCACCACGCGTTCTGGGACAGGCAGGCGGGGCTCGCCACGCATCCCAGGATGGGCGGGTGGGGTCCACCACACGTCCCAGGAAGTGTGAGCGGGGCCCGCCACACATCCTGGGACGGGCGGGCAAGGCCTGCCACTTGTCCCGGGACGGGCGGGCGAGACCCGCTATGTGTCCCATGATGGGGGGGCTAGGCCTGCCATGTGTCCCTGTGATGGGGGGGCTAGGCCCGCCACGTGTCCCAGGACGGGTTGGTGTGGCCCGCCATGTGTCCTGGGATGGGCGGGCTGTGCTCGCCACGTGTCCCGGGATGGGTGGGCGGGGCCCGTCACACATCCCGGGACAGGTGGCGGGGCTTGCCATGCATCACAGGACGGGTGGGCGGGGCACGCCATGCATCCCAGGATGGGCGGGCAGGGACCGCCATGTATCCCGGGATGGGCGGGTGGGGCTCGCCATTTGTCCTGGGACGGGCAGGCGTAGCCCGCCACGCGTCCTGGGATGGGCGGGCAGGGTGTACCATGCGTCCCGGGACGGACAGGCGAGGCCTGCCACGCATCCCAGGATGGGCGGGCAAGGCCCGCCACACATCTCGGGACAGGCAGGCGGGGCCCACCACGCATCCCGTGATGGGGAGGCGGGGCCCGCCATGCATCCAGGGATGGGCGGCTGGAACCTACCACGCGTCCCGGGACGGGCGGCTGGGGCCCGCCACGCGTCCCAGGACGGGCGGGCCTGGCCCGCCATGTATTTCGGGACGGGCGGGCATGGCTCGACACATGTCCCGGGACATTTGAGATGGCCTTTGTCCAAAACGTAAGGGAAAAAAAGAGGAAATATGGGAAAATGGAGCGCTTATGACTTATCTTAGATAATTGTTAAAGGGAATGCAAGGTCGCCATTGAAAACTCAGCGGATTAATCTAATTTACATTTATTTACAAGCAACAATGAATGGCCTGAGATAAAGGCAAGGCAGGTATGCCATGTGGGGAGGGCCGTGTACACTCTTATCTTTCACAAAGTGGAAAAACTAGCCGAAATCAACATCTACTGCAATGCTGGTTTCCAAATTTATGAATTCAGGTAATACAAGCGCTTACATGGAGACGGAGCATGGAGTTAGCAATCTGGAAATGAATTCCTAAATTACACAAAACATAAACTAAAGACTTCTTGCATAATATCTCAGCTAATCGCTATGGAGGGTGTTTATCTTTAATCACACACAAGAGGAGGAACTCTAGTGCTTAAATGAAATGTTCAATGAAGACTTAATCTTGGACAGGTAACAGGGGTAGCATGTGCTATGATGGTGGACAAAGGACGTTCAGTAGAGGATTTATAAAAGGGAAATTTGAAAATGGAAATAGCAAGATTTGTCTTGAAGGAATAGGACTGGTTGGATTTTGCACTTTCGAGACATACCTGTAGTCCTTAGTGGCTTGCACTTGTATCGTGATGTCTGAGGAGGGCTTCAACCAGCGACAATGAAACAAAGGAGCTGACTTCAAGTCAGAGGCGAGCACATCTGCCCGATAACAGAAGCTGGCGTAGACTGAGGACGAATCAGGGCATTTCCAAGCGGCCTGGGATCACACACTGCCTATGGCATTGTCTGGAAAGATGAAAAAACACAGCCAGCAAATTAGTGGGAAAAGTGGTCTAAGTGGTCTAAAGCTAGGAGTACCTAAAGCCCACCAAGAAGCCTATATAACCACTGCGACCTGCCCTTCTTACCCTATACTAGGTCTAGTCGTTAACGAATTATTTTCCCCCCAGACCGGACATGCCAATCTCCCCAATGCTTTAAAGGTGGGGGTAAAAATGGCTGCTCTTCTAGAAAATAACTAAAAATGAATGATACTGGGAAGACGAGGTGATCAAAAACCGTAAATATATATATATATATATATATATATATATATATATATATATATATATAATATATAGATATTATATATATATATATATATATATATATAATATATATATATATATATATATATATATATATATATATATATATATATATATATATATATATATATATCATATATATATATATATATATATATATATATATATATATATATATATATATATATATATATATATATATATATATATATATATATATATATATATATATATATATATATATATATATATATATATATATATATATATATATATATATATATATATACTACATATATATATATATATATATATATATATATATATATATATATATATATATATATATATATATATTATATTTACGGTTTTTTGATCACCTCGTCTTCCCAGTATCATTCATTTTTAGTTATTTTCTAGAAGAGCAGCCATTTTTACCCCCACCTTTAAAGCATTGGGGAGATTGGCATGTCCGGTCTGGGGGGAAAATAATTCGTTAACGACTAGACCTAGTATATATATGTATATATATATACATGAGAGATTTTCAGATCCGCCACTGCCATACCATTTCAATCGTGACTCTCTTATCACTTCTGTAATCTTTACTAAGCCTTCTCTTCGTCTTATTTCATCCTTTTCCAATCTCTCAAACAGCAACACGCCCATAATCCACTCAGCATTCTCATATCTGTTCTCTGAATCTTTACTTCCTCTTTTCTTCTTAGAGCCCATGTTTCTGCTCCGTACTTTAACGCTGGTCTTATTACAGTGTTATATATCTTAACTTTTATCTTCATTGGCATTTTCTTATCACATACCACTCTAGCTATCTTTCTCCACTTCCCCCATGCAGCTTTTATCCTACTGCCTTCGATAATGACACCTAAGGATAATATTAAATAAAAGTATTTGAGTCTATATCGGACGGTATTACAGAGTTTACGAAAGTAATATAAATGAAAACACAAGTAACGGGTAAAGCACGTCTTACTAAATGGACATATGGACATAGTCATGGTCAACCTCTCTTCCCGGTTTAGACAACAATTTCAGTTTTATTTCCCATTCTATTCTGTCTCGCAGTGGTATACACGAACGTTCATGTAGCGATGTATATTTTGAGATGTGGAGCCTCACTACAGAACATTCTTCTTGAGTACGAATCACTAAGATAAAATGCGAAGTTGGTCTAGTGCTTACCTTTCAGACCACATCTGTCCTTGCAAAGGTATTCAGATATTAAGAGAGAATAAAAGTATTTTTCTTTGTTTCGTGGCTTTTTTATATATACTCGCAGATTGTGCTTCACCTGAGGATAAAGGGTTTCATTCTTTAACTACTATAATGGAATAAATAAATACAACAGTTACATCAAAATACAAAGATTCATTGCTTGCACTAAGTGACCAAGGTCGCCTGGGTACATTCTTTGTAGAATTAAAAAAAAACTTATGATCCTTGACAGGAGTAAATAATTATGCATTTATATGATTCTGGATGACTTATAATATTCCCCAATTCCCCCCCCACCCCCAGCGCTCCAGCCCCCCTGCCTCCACCGCCCTTTATTTGGGATAAAGAGCCGAACGTGATGGTATGGACCATAGATCTCTCTCTATATATCTATGGTATGGGCAATTATATAAGTGCTTTTTCCAAAGAATAAGTACACATGATGCACCTTTCATTAGCCAATAAATGAAACAAATTCGTTATATCCCCTACGAACGTTAACTGATACTGAACTGACTTTTCTTTTTATACCTATAGGTAAACCATAAGCTAAAAAAAATCTGTATACAGGACATTTTTTCACACAATATCTAGTAGTCCGTGCAAATTGCATTTCCAAATAATACGAATTGCTCTACGCGCTTTGGATTTATTTTATGAAGTGACACATATTTATTACGTCCCTCCAAACTATTATAATGCATTCACATATGACATGGTTTAGTCATGTCTTCAATGGATGACAGTGCTAAAGAGACGGCATGTCTGCTGTTCCGTGCGAATTGCATTTCCAAATAATGCGAAGATTTCTAAGCACTTTGGATTTATTTTCACCAAATGATACATATTTATTACGTCCCCTCCAAACTATAATGCATTCACGTCTGATGGGACATCAGTCATGTCTTTTTTAATGAATGGATAACATGCTAGAGGCATTTTCAGCAGCAATTTCTTCATGGCGCATTCATGTAAATTTATCATATACAAATTGCAATATTTTTTTACTTTTAAACAAAATCTCATTCAAATACTATTATCAGAATATGACGGTGATATGATTAATGTGCATCAATCTGTTAATATATTATAAAATTATTTCCTATATGATTTAATGAGTTATATACTGATACATAAATGCTGTTATGCTTATTAAAAACTTATCTGTCAATATATCTGGGACAAATAAGTAAGGAAAAAATAATACTTCTCATATATATATATATATATATATATATATATATATATATATGTATATGTATGTATGTATACATATACAGTGCATGTATATAAATATATGTAAATATAATGTATATGAATATATATATATATATATATATATATATATATATATATATATATATATATACATATATGAATAATTATCACATCGAACCGTGATTCATTTATATATCATTCGAGCTACAAATGTCCTTTAATATCTAAATTCGCTCTACCTCGGAATTGATATATTTTCATATATGTACCGAAGGGGAATTTTTTAGTTGATAATAATCGTCGTCCCCACATGGGATCGAACCACCGTCCAAGAGGACGGGAACGAAATCAAGTCAGCCAACAGAGACGCTATAAGTTTTATATCGATATAAACTTATAGCGTCTCTGTTGGCTGACTTGATAGCGTCACTGTCCGTCCTTATTTCGTTCCCGTCTACTTGGACGGTGGTTCGATCTCATGTTTGGACGAAAACTATTAATCAAACTAAAAAAAAATTTCCCCTTCCCGCGGTACATATATGAAAATAATATCAATTCCCGCATCGGCTTAGATGCGAATTTAGATATTAAAGGACATTTGTAGCTCGAATGATATATATATATATATATATATATATAGATATATATATATATATATATGAATGTAAATATATGTATGTATGAATATATATATATAGTATATATATATATATATATATATATATATATGGTATATATATATGGATATGTATGTATAATGTATATATGGTATACATATATTATATGTATATATACATAAGTAAACATATACATATATATATATGTATATATACATAATAAACATATACATATGTATATATATGTACATGTGTATTTATATATAGAGAATATATATATATATATATATATATATATATATTATATATTTATAAACTATATAAATAGATATATATCTATATATATATAAATATATAAATATATATGCTATATATATATATATATATTATATATATATATATACATATATATATATATATATATATATATATATATATATATACATATATATATATATATATATATATATATATATATATATATATATATATATATATATAATATATATATATATATACAATATATATATATATATATATATATTATACATATACTATATATATATATATATATATATAATATATATATATTAGTAATGTACCTTAAGTATAACGAAATTGATATAAATCGTTCAAATCCCTATGCCCGAAGTTCATGATCATCATATCCTACGAATAGGTGCAGTAAACAAGTGATCAATTACCTCCACAATCTCCTATGGGCATACAGTTTTTATCGCTAGTAGGTAGTACGCTAAACAAGTGCGACACTCAGTGTTTTCAACGAAGGATTTTCAATGCCAAAATTCACGCTTTTAATTAATTTGCTATGTACAAAGGTAATGTCCAGAGTTTCAAAAATATATCTTGGGAGCTCACGTTTCATAGACAATGAAACTTCTGCAAAACTCGTAAAGATCAAGTGGCAACCATAATTATGCGGACTAAGTATTCTATCTTCCCAGATCGCCAATCCATTATCATGCATATGAGTTCATTGTTTTATCCCGTTCGATACAGCAGATGGCCTATAAATGAAGAAAACATGAGCGGCCGCAAATCGCGTGATTATATATAGAATTTTTTTTTTCCAAGAAAACTGCTATTTTCCAAAGAAGAAACTGAAGTTGAAATTTGTGAAACTCAGGACGACAATGAATTAGTAGATTCATATTATTCACACGATTACATATTAAAAGTGTTTTTTCCTGAAGATTACTCATCTTCAGACGAAGCTGATGATGAAAAAAAAAAAAAAAAAAAACAGTGAAAATGAGCAAGACAATAGTGTTATATTGTGACACGCAGCCTCAAAATGTTAATAATGATGACGAGGAACAATGCATGAGTATATCGTCAGATAGTGATGAACACATCAATGCAGACAATAGTGTTATAATATGTGACACACAGCCTCAAAATGTTAATAATGAGGCCGAGGAACAGTGCATAATCATAAGGTCAAATAGTGACGAACACATCGATTTAGTTATTACACATATCAGTGACAGACTCGGATGAAACATTGTTCACAATTAGAAAATTAAATGATTCAGTTTACCGAGTAAAGTGAGAATTTTGTTTTCTTTGTTTTCGTGTAGAAGGCCAAAAGAGTAAATAGGCATCGCTTGAAAAACGTAACTAAGCGCTTGCGGAAACTTTATGCGGATACAACGGCAACACTGGTGACTGCTAGAAACATCGTCTGTGCAACACAGTGCAATACTCAAATAAAAGTCATGTTTAGTTTGAACCAAGGTACGAAGTTAAGAAAAAATTTTTAGTTTTGAAGTATAGTTTGGTTTTTGTATGTGATCATTTAAGACTAAGATATTACCAGCTGAAGCCATTCGTCAGTAATTTAAATGCTGGTAATGTAATATAGCCTAATGCAATAATGACAGCTCCATATCTTGAGCGAAAACTAATACTGTATAATGTTCCAGTATATTTAGTCTAATCGACTTGTTCTTCATGGCTAATTAGTCTCGGATTTAACCTTGCAAAGTTGGGCAAAATCACCTTAACCTTACAGCTCAAGTAAGGTGAACTCGCGAGAAAGCCGGAGAACAGGTTGCAAAATAACAGCTTTCATCGTGACGCGATGAAGGCAGATTAGAGAATTGTAAGTAACCAACCATCAATATTTTAAAATTAAGTCTTAATAATGATATTAGGCCTTTTATTTTTCATCTTAGCTAGTTCAAAGTTTATGGCAGTTTTGCGAAAAGGGAAAAAAGTTATATACCTAGGTTAACAGTGATCATATTTAGGTCCAAATAACTATTCGATAACTTGTCTATGAGGTTACAAAGATTTACTTTCTAGTAAATAGGTAAGAGATACCTAGATGGTTTGGCACTAAATAGATGAGTATATTTTGTAAAAAAAGAAAAAAAAAATGGGGAAATAGCTATAAAGTTTTACATGTCACTTTCGAGAAATCTAAAGTTGGGATGCTGCTGGTCACTTCCCTCGATTTGGCTAGGCTAGGCTAGCCCAGGCTTGACCAGACTGGATTAGTCAGATTTCAAGAGGGCTAAGATTGACTAGCCAGCATGCTTTCAAAGAATAGCATGGTATTTGATTAATTTTTGTCACCCTCTACCCCTGTGAAGGGATTGTGTTGTCTAGGGTAAAATACCGAATAGCCGGCCTCTACCTTAGCGCGACCGCCTTCCCGAAAATCGAAAATTATGGCCTTAATTTGTGACTTAGGAGAAAAAACTTACTTCGAGAGGAAAGTAGAGGACCTCTCTCGAGGTGTTCCTTCGACGGACAATGGCTCTTTACTAATGTCTATCCTGTCCTGGGTTACAGGACGTGTTAAAGTACTTTTTCGGGAATGTGGTCGCGCTACGGTAGAGGCCGGCCATTCGGTATTTTACCCTATTAAAAGTAATATGGTTGTTGTGTAAGTGGTGTTGTATATCAAAGCTCAAGCTAAAGATGAAGCCACCAGCTGCAAGGTTAGGTTCAAGTATTCCGTGTCATTGCCTATTTTAATTGAGATTCGGCTCACCAATAAACAGTAATTACTCACATGGAACCGGAAAAAATTCACTTATTTATTCTTTTGCTTTTGTGCTTGATGCATAAACGGAGAAACTTGAGTATCGGAAGTAAAACTAATAAGTGACGATTATAAGCTTTTGGATTATATTGTGTTTATGATAATACTAGGATAAGTATTTGCATTGATTATATCGACCCTTGCTGTTTTCAGCATGAAAACATGGATAACTATGTATACTTTTTTTACTTAATCTTACTACAATCAAATCCTCTTGATTTAGGAAAATGTCATTTCAAAGAACATCTCATCAAGATAACATTGAAATGTAGTCAATTCTGTTAATACCAAGCCCAAAATCCCATTGAAGAGAACCTAATGAGAATTTTAAAATATCAAAAAACCAAAACTAAACTCATCTGATACTAAGACTTAATGGTGAATATGTAAATGATGTTTTTATTATCTAGATCTTTGAGTTATTCAGTTTCTAAAATTCAGAACCAAAATGGTGATAACAAACAACATCATGTTATTCTTCTCATTGTTCCTTATCTGGTTTGTTCTCATCTGGTTTTATAATTCCAACGTTTCTAAGTTATATATATATATATATAGTATATATATATTATATATATATATATATATATATATATTATATATGTGTGTGTGTGTGTGTGTATATATATATATATATATATATATATATATATATATATATATATATATATATATATTCGAGCTACAAATGTCCTTTTATATCTAATTCGTCACTACCTCAGAATTGATATATTTTCATTATATGAAGCGAAGGGGAATTTTTAGTTGATAATAATTTCGTCCCCTCATGGGATCGAACCACCGTCCAGTGGACGGGAACGAAAGCAAGACGGAGAGTGATGTTGGCCGAATTGATAACATCACTGTCCGTCCTGATTTCGTTCCCGTCCACTGGACGGTGGTTCGGTCCCATGAGGGGACGAAATTATTATCAACTAAAAATTCCCCTTCGGTACATATATGAAAATATATGAATTCCGAGGTAGAGCGAATTAGATATTAAAGGACATTTGTAGCTCGAATGATTTATATGAATCACGGTGATGTGATAATTATTCATATATATATATATATATATATATATATATATATATATATAATATATATATATACATATATATATATATATATATATATATATATATATATATATTATATAAACATATATAAATAAATAATTACAGCGCTCTTTAAGAGTTATTATTTATAGACTTAGGAATTTGTTGTGAGGTGCTTATTAATTATATCGTGCATTATACTTGTATGAAGTTATTGAACTGCAGTTAGGATAGGTTATTGCAGAGAGGTCGAAATTGAAATGGAATTTTACCCCGTGCCTAGCCTAGCTTTGTTTTTTTTTTTTTTTTTTTTTTAAGGAATCTTACCAGTCTCACTATGACATTTAGGTTAGGCAAAGTATCGTGGAGTGTTGTGTTTGGCAGAGAGAAGAACATCGACATACAAGAAGCTGAAGTAAGTACGTATATCAAAGTCCTTTAGGTTAGGCAATGACCATACCATTGTGGTCCTAGCCTATAGTATTTATTCAGGAAAGATTTCCACATACACAAGCCACCTCAAACGAAAGTAGTATGGTGTAGCATAATGCATCAACTAAAATAACTAGTAATAAATTTTTTTTTGTAAGTAGTTAATGAAGGCAAATCTGTCATGCATAAATCTCAAAATCAGGAGTAAGCAACTACTATTCTTTGCTTGGATATCTTTAGTTTGCATGGCAGAGCTGTGTTTTTTTTGGGTATTTTATTTTACCTAGCCTACCTAAGACTGCTATACAATATAGGTACGCCACCCTAGACTGTATTTGGTAACAATCATAGCCAAGAACGGACGGTTGTATGGTATTTAAGGGCAACACCAGGCCTTGCAGTTGTTATTTATGCCTTACCTTTGGTAACTGCATAGCATACATTAAAGAAAATTGATTCACCAGCCTCGTTTACTGAAACTTTTCCTTTGACGATCAAGTAGAAGATGAACTGGAATGAAACCATAAGTAAATATGTCCCAAGAGGTCATTCCATTTCAGTACCATGAACAAAATGATAAAACTAACAGTGCATGTAGTGTCGATGTGTACACGAGCAGTGCAATTCATGTTTGAAATTTCATGGTTATGTATTGTGTTTTTACACACATTTATTATAGATAGATAGATCGATATAAAACATATATTAGATAGTGTGTGTTTTTGTTACTGGAACTTCTATTTTTCTAATCCATTGAAAGTATCATATTTTTGCTTTGTTAAAAAAAAAGTTTTATGCTGTAGTCGCGCAAAGAGTTACTGATCATTATATGCATATATTTTATTCAACTATTTCTCAGATAGGGAGAATCTGGGCTATTAAATAAAGTACTTTGTCCCCGAAAGTTTGAAAAGTTAAAGTAAAAAAGAACACCAGAGAAAAATAAGTTGATGAGCATACATGACAACACAAGATTTTTATTTAAAATATACCATACAAAGGTAAAGAACAAGTGGAAGTTAGATAGGACCATGAGCAGGAAATATAGCAGGGAATTAAATGGAATAAGTAAGAGTAATGAGGAAACAACTACGGTGAAGAGACGGTTCGAGCGGAAGTGGAATGAAAGAAAACGGAGATGGCTATCAGAAAGGCAGGCTTGTAAAAAAAAAAAAAAGAAAAAAAAAAAAAAAAAAAAAAAAGTTCGAGTTATGAAGAGAACAGAAGAAGAAACAAAAGGAACGAGTTGGGGACGACTTTAAGAAATCGATTGGGGAGGGAGGGAAGGAGGGAGGGAGAGCACATGAGAAATATTGCTGGGTAAAGAGTTTAAAATTTTGGGATCACTGCGGTCGTTCTATAAAGTCTAATAAACATCCGAAAGCTGTCCAAAAGATGCGCAATATAAGTCCACTTGGGGGAAATCATAAGTAGTGGTTTCGCCTGGGAAAACGCTTTTACGGTAAATCACAACAATTGGTGTTTGGAACGTAAAGTCGTGCGGTAATGCGCGGTTATTTGGACATATTAATGACACTGTATTTGGGAGGAGGACAGGTTAAATTTCCGTGGATTATTAATGGACCTTTCTACCATCGTTTTACAAAACTACGAGATTGTATATTTAGCGTCTTAATTTGCAAGACGAAAAATGGCCTTGTATATATATATATATATATATATATACTATAGATATATATATATATATATATATATATATATGTATGTATATATATATATATATATATATATATATATATATATATATATATATGTATATTTATATACATATATATATAGTATATATATATATATATATATATATATATATATATATATATAATATATATATATAATACGCTATATATTAATTAATTTATTTTTTTTAGAGTATGTTTGGCAAATAAAAGTATTTATACATCCCTATGGGTTATGTTAAAAGCTCCCGCGAGAAGTGTATATATTTTGGGTGTTAATTAAACAGAGAGGATACCCTCAATAAAATGGCATCACTACAATCTGGTGTCTGTGAAAATTGTAACAAGGGAATTTATCTCATTGTTTATATTCTGGTATTGAGACTCAAATAAGCACGGGTGAAAGTTGATCACATTTACGGGGAGATCGAGTTTTGCCGACTTAACGTTCTGTCTTTGTAAAGCCTTTTAAAGAGGTTTTAGTGACATGAATATAATTGCAGTTTGTTGTAGACTGAAGTATTACTCTGGATCAATACCTGACAAGAATTTTTGTGTATATTGTAGTCGTATAAACGTTTTATCCGAATTTTGTTATTATTATTGTTTTTATTGCTGTTATTAATGCACGACACATAATGGTATGATTTTCATTTATAATAATAATAATAATAATAATAATAATAATAATAATAATAATAATAATAATAAATTTTTTTTTGCTTAATAGCTTGCAGTATATTGCATGTTTCTTTACAGCATGGACAGTACGATTTATATTATATATTTTATACATATTGCATTTGTGTGAAATTAAAATTTCTCACGGTAGTTCTTGTTTAGATAAAAAAAAAAGAATTGCAAGTATCGACGCAGTCCACAAGATTCTCCATTCTTGACCTTGAATCCAGTTACCAAAGTCAAACAAATCGAAGATAACAACTTTCACTTTCAAGTCAGGTTGATCAATTACAAATGGCGGTATAGGTGCCGATTAAGTCAATACTTCAGGCTGAGGCGGCAATTAGTTTCTCTCACAACACCAGTGAACATAATTTCAAAAAAAAAAAAAAAATACCTGCATTCAAACTCGTCGTAGATAAATAGTAGCTACTCCAATAAAAAAAAAATAACGTTCTTCAAGGCATATGGGCGATTTTGGATAATTAATTTTTTTTTATTATGCTATATATATATATTATATATATATATATATATATATATATATATATATATATATAATATATATATTATTATATACATATACATACATACATATATCTATATATCGAGCTACAAATGTCCTTTAATATCTAATTCGCCCTACCTCGGAATTAATATATTTTCATATATGTTTAACCGAAGGGGAATTTTTTTATTTGAGGTGGGAGGTGGTATAAACTTATATCCTCTTGCGGTGGCGGGGTGGGTTAAGGCTTCACTGTCGGCTTGAATTTGAAGGAGTTGATGGTTCGCGCCTGTCAGCCGGCAAATCTCTTATTGCCTAAAAAATTCCTCTTCGGTTAAACATACATGAAAATATATTAATTCCGAGGTAGAGCGAATTAGATATTAAAGGACATTTGTAGCTCGATATATGTATATGAATCACGGTAATGTGATATGACTTATATATATGAAGCTATTTACAGTTGACTTGTATTAGTTTACGGGATTACAGCAAGAAAACGTTAGATCATTAGCCCATATAATTATGAGTTTAGGTGGCGGCCAGTCTGGATGGTTTACTGCCATATCAAATGCCCTGAAGTAAACTAAGTGATAGCAACTATCACAAAGAGTGGGAAATGTCTCATGACCAAGGCAGGCAAGGAAGACAACAAAGGCAATCAACTTGCAAGTTAATAACTGGTCATAGTGGTCTGATGTTTCCAAATATGCATCGGAGTAGAAGAAGACCAAAAGAGGCGTGGTATCTTGACACGGAGTCAGTCATAACGATTCGTCCTTCGTGGAAGGGGAAACTATAGTTAGAGAATAGAGCAAGATGAGACACTAATCTTAAAAATAGGGCAACCTTCGAGGAGACCCTGTCCACATTAGCGGGCACTGTCTGACGGGCAAACACTGTTCCCATACCCAGTTCCAGTATACTGACCGACCTAGTATGGAGCCCGAACGATGCGATTGTCTGATAAAACTGCTTCATAAGAAAGAAAATATAAACAGCTAGCAGTGACCGAGTGTGGACAGGCCATAGGTCTTGAAACAGCAGTAGAAGAGATAGAGGGCGTGGGGAGCTGGGCGAGGTTGGTCCTTGGTACCGTTAAATGTATTTGCTAGGGGTGGCATGTAGAATTTCCTGAAGGCCTTGGCTCGCTGTTATCAAAAGTTCACTTGGAAGACTTTTCGTTAAGCTTCCAACCTATGGTGATGTTAGGACTGACACCAAAGCTGGCTGGCAGTGAAGGCAGAGGCATAAGAGCAAGACGCGGAGTTATACTAGCAGTAGAGTGAATGGAGAGATCTTAGTAAAATAAGGAGGTACAAAGAACTGGAGTTTGAAGATGGGCTCTCTCTCTCTCTCTCTCTCCCTTTCCATCTCTCTCTCTCTCCCCCCCCCCCCCCCTCTCTCCTTTCTTACCCGGATCTCTGCTCCGGGGTGTGGTCACAGGCCTGTGATATTTTACGTTGTCACTAGTTGTATATTGCCAGCACCTGCATTCCTCCGCGCACTGTACAAGCAGAACAAAACATGGCAACTCTCTCATTAGGCAATCTTGTCACAATCGACGGAAGTGGTCTGGCAACTATTACCGAGCTACAGCAGGTTT
>NC_087206.1:27643432-27685932 GCF_015104395.2 Macrobrachium nipponense
ATTATTTTTACAAATTTATACAAAAAAGAATCGGAGGAATTTATTTCTGGTGCTAGCAATTCATTTTTCGATGTGGTTCGGATCCCGCAATACGCTGTAGGTCTCGTTGCTAAGCAACCAATTGGTTCCTAGCCGCGTAAAAATATCTAATCCTTCGTGCCAGACCTGTTAATCAGCTCAGTGGTCTGGTTAAACTAAGGTATGCTTATTAAAAATTTCTGTCGCGTCACTTTAGTGCGGCGTTTTGATCTGTCGCAAAGGCTTTGGTATTTCTGTAAATTCACTGAGAAACGTTAGGTGATTATGTATGATCTATGTTGGCTGGGCAATTTCGATTTCCGTGAGTTGTATCATTTGTTAAAGGACGCGGCATTCCATGGTTGAACCAGTGCATCGTCCCTCTTGAAACCGCACCTGGGAATCCGCGATGGATAACTTGAGCTAGTTCGGTACCTGTGACTGAAGTTCTTTGTTTCCTCTAACATTTCTCATTCTTAGATCTGCCGTATGACTTTCCACACTCGTGCCGATCACATCCCGTGTTAAAAGAATATGCGTGAGCCTGGTGAAAGCCCCCACCTCATGATTAAAAAAAAAGACAAAAATAAAAAGACGTGGATGAGACTCGGTACAGAACTTACCCGGGAGTCAGAGGCGAATATATGGTAGGTCGCAATGAGTCCCAAGTGACAGTGGCGTGAAGGTGATTTTGTCTCTCGGGTTGTATAACTGACGACGACTTCAGGTTTAACTTGGTCATATGGCAAGATTTCTATCTCCGGTCGGTTGCAACGGCAGCGAATCCCACCCTAAGCCTTTTCTTGCAGGTGTAGTATGCAGAAGGTTGTTTTGTGAAATTTTCCCAATGTGATCATTGTACTCGAGTATTTGCTACTCCATACTTGTACATTCATTTTTCATCTTGATCTGCTGTTACAAATAATTTCCTTAACTTCATTCGAGTCAGACAACTTATTGATGTCATCGGATATTGCAGGATAAAAATCAAATTTAAGGGAAAAATATTCGCCGTGATTTGTCATTTTCATCCTTCTCCAACCAGTTTGTATTTTTGTTTTTGCAGTCTAACTTTTGAGTAACATTTTGGCACCTTGAAGAGAATGCAAGTCGATATTAGTGCACAAACCATTAAAAATCGTGTTGTTTTAACGTTCTTTCCAGAGCATTTTAGATTTTAATTTCTGCATATAAATATGTTTGTATGCTACCCTTAAATAGTAATACATAGGTAAAGGAATAAAACTGTGTTAAAAGAATATAAAAGCGCATAGTACAGTCTTTCTGTACCTTTTCCTGTGGTTGTTACATTTTATGTATATACACATAGTGTATGATGATGCATATATATATTTATGTGTATATATATATATATTATATATATTATCTATATATTGTATAATTATATATATATCTCATCCAATGTATAATATCTATATATAATCATATAATTCTATAGATATATATAATCTAGATATATATAATTATATATATATTTATATGTGATATATATATATATAATATAATATATATATATATATATATATATATATAATATATATATATATATATATATATATAGTATTATATACACATATATATATATATATATATATATATATATAATATATATTTATATATATGTATAATATATATATATATATATATATATATTTTATATATCATATATATATTATATATATATATATATATTATATATATATATATATATATATGTAGAATCTACTTGGGTCACATTTTTACCAGATACATATCCAATTGTAATAGCCACAATGCCCTCTTAACTTCTTGAATTCTTTGCTCTTTTTTGGATACGCTTGTCACTACAAAGCCTGAAGATCCAAGTTCGAGGAAATTTGAAGAAGAAATTGTGATGTCTGATTCAGGGAAACGAACCCAGGTCCAATAATCACAAGGAGGTCGGCAACGTGGCCTCCTTGTGATTATTTTTCAAATTTCTTTGAACTTGGATCTTCAGGCTTTGTAGTGACAAGCGTATTCAAAAATGAGCAAAGAATTCAAGAAGTTAAGGGGGCATTGTGGCTACTACAATTGCATATATATATATATATATATATATATATATATATATATATATATATATATATATATATATATAGATACATACATACCTACATACATACATACATACATACATGCACGAAATCAAAGTGTGGACGGGAAATGGAAATAAAGTAGAACAAGTTGAAGCTGTAGAGACGAACTATTTGCTTATCAAGTGTGGTATAAGAGTGAGAAATAAGGCGACTCATAGAAAAGTAGTGTAGTGAAAAGGTTAATGAAAGTTAAAGGATGGACCAGAGTGTTTTGATGTGGTCTGTTCATGTGGGAAGAATCGACGACAGGTTAGTGAAAAGATATGTAATTAAGAAGAGGTCAACACCTGCAGACGGTTGAAGAATGTTGAAAGAGGCATGTGAAAGGATGGATTATAATAGCTAAGAATCGTGTCAGAGAATGAAGACCGAGGTAAATGGAGCCTGTTGACGATTCTTCTGCATAGATGTGTGAAAAGCCTTATGTTGAAAGTTTGCTGCATATATGTAGCAGTTTAAGGATAAATGTGACAGCGATTTTTGTGTTGTCGTATTACTATGCCACACGTTTTTAGGGAAACGGCTTTATGTGGATACCATTTATATATATATTATATATATATATATATATATATAAATGTATATATAGAAATGATATATACATATATATGTATATATAATAGGTACATGTACATGCATCACTTACAACTTCTCAAATGTACTGTACGATTTTTTTTAATAACCCCAGAATTTGAGTTAAATTATAAATATGGATAGAGGGAGAGTACAATTTATTTCAGAGCGAAAGTTCCTATGTAAAATTGTTGCTAAGCGCAGTTGCCTATATCGCGTTCAGGCGGCAAGTAGCTAATCGCGACACTAACTCGGAAAGGCCTCGCTAGATGGCTCTGTCCGCGCCAAGGTGTTTGGCGGGAGTGTGGGACTGTCGTCTGCATCAGTGTCAGGTCTGCTTCTGTTGATGCCGGTTGTACTGTGGTGACACTCTGCACTCGTGCCTGTCTTTTGTGAAACTGGTAAAATTACTTTGACAAGAGTTCTTTGTGTTATAAAGCGTCATTCGTTGTATTAATTCGTGTTCACCCGAGGATATATCTTGACTTCAATGGAACTCGTGAGAGAAAGTCGAGACTTGTGCGGAAATTGTTTGTAAACTGAAGGTAGCAACGTTGTTGAAGATGCTTTTGGAAAGGTGCTGCTGTTGGTTTGAAAGGGGCGCAACCTCTAACCTCCTTCTGTGGGGTTGATTAGGTGTGATTAGGTGAACCCCGGGGGTGAATAATGTCAGATCGTCCTTGTTAAAGTTTACATGTTTAAAGCCGTGTTTTTAAAAGTTTCGACCAGTGAAGAGTCTTCCATGTACAGGGAGGCATAGGCCTATCTATGAGGTTGTATGTAGTTGGTTATGGGTATTACAGAATTATGCAGTTAATTACGAAAACACTGATACGCTTAATTGCTGATTATCTCTCATTATCATAAGCCATAATTTTTAGTCGTAATGTAAGCATTAAATAAGGGGTGTTTAATTTTCCCGGTCCGTTCGTAATATGTCACTGCTTATAAGTAAGTGAATGTAAAACCTGCAACTAGTACAATACTTTTAACTCAAGAAAAGTCCTTGGTCTTCGTCCCGCGTCTATTGCCGGGTAATTTTCAATTTCCTTTGCGTTGCGTGAAGAAGGAACTAAACATTCGTTACCCCTAATCCAGTTCAGAGCGCCGGAAAAACTTATCAGGAAAATGTTCCCAGGATTTGTGGGTTGGTCTAATGATGGAACTCGAGATGACTTTAGATGTCGCTAGTACGTGTTTATTTAACCAATTATGGTTTTTATTTCTTTTCGTTTGATGAGCAAAACTTTTTCCTCGTTCTATTTGTAAATAAATAAATAATTTGATTAGCAAGTAATGTAAACGCGGTCACATGACAGCCGATCGAACTCGGCCTATAAACACTTAATAAATTGACATTTTAGTTGTCTAACTTGTTTATTGATGGCCAAATCGTCGAGCCAGGCTGGGTGGGCGAGGATATGCTTCTCCCATCCCCGAACCACCACCTAGCAGCTGTCTACATATCCGCACCAGTTATATCGTCATTTTGAATAGAAGATGGTTGCGTGAATAACTGACATGACTAATTGTTGATGGAATAACAGAATGACTGTGTACGAAAAAAATTAAGTACAAAGTTTGGCGATTAAAATCGTTATCATTTAGGTAAAAAAAAAAAACATAAACAAGAATTGACAGAACGTGGTGGCTACCCTCTCTCTCTCTCTCTCTCTCTCTCTCTCTCTCTCTCTCTCTCACCAGTGCCGCCGTATCTCTCGAGCACACCTCCAGCCTGCCCTCTACTCCTGCCACCCCCCACCGCCCACTCCCCGACAGCATCTCTCCTGCCGTCCTCCTTCCCTCATTACTGGACCAAATCGAAAAGAAATTTATTTATTGATTTTTAGAAATCATTTCCTGATTTCCTCTAAATGGGGATTTAGGGATTTGGCAGTTTTATTAGGGAAATTGAGTTTAGGTCCGCGTTAGGGAAAGGTAGATTTTTGTCTATATAGGATGGTACTATTGTGCCCATATAGTTAAGCTAGATTTACATCCTTTCATGTCGATTTGATATAAAACAAAACTTGCATTTGTGGGTTGCATGGTAAATATAGGTTTTATATTGAAACATGCAACATGTTTAATGTTCGCATACGAATCTTGTAAAATTTATATAGGAGCGTCATATGTATATATGTATATATAATATATATAGACACATACATAAATATACACACACACATATATATATATATATATATATATATATATATATATATATATATATGTGTGTGTGTGTGTGTGTGTGTGTGTTGTCTATAATATATTAATATATACACATTATAATAATAATAAAGCTTACAAAACCGATATAATATGAAACTTGTTTGTATGGGATTTGTGTGACACACTTGTGTATAAGTACGTAAAAGGAAACATGTAGAGTGTCTTCGTATGAAACTTAACTATGCTAATTAACATGCAACCCATAAATTTAACCTAAACCTTTAGATCGAATATTCGGATTTTTTTTTTTTAATTTTGCTCGGCAATTACATTTAATATTTCATTCGAAACATGTAAAAATGAATTTGATAACGAAGCAGGCCGCGGCATTAAAATCGATTCAGTGGCAACATATGGTGCACCGGTAATAAGATAATTTTATCAGAACCAAAGAAACTCCCACAGAAGGGGGAGGGGCTGCCGTTTGGTTTAAAGGCTTGCTTACATACTCTTGACTTTGATCGCTCGGTCGTGGTGTGTGTGTGTGTGTGTGCGCGTTTGTGCGTGCGTGTTTTATGCTGTACAGAGGGGTAAATGGTTGAGGGGGACGGGGTAGGGAGACCAGTATGTGGATATTCGGTTCCGATTAAAAAAAGAAAGGTCTTGTGTGAAAGTTAACGAGTCCCTGGCGATTAAAAGAATGGCTCCTGGCTTTGCTGTGACATGGAAGTGTTGTGACCATAATGGAATGTTTGACTTTTGTTAATTTCCGTTTGATCTTTTATTTTTTTATTTTTTTCTTGTTCGGTGTGAATTAGTTTTTTTGTTGTTTGATTGTTTTACGGAATATTTTATCCATTTTTATACATGGAAGTTTTGGAGAACTTCATTTATTGTTTTAGTTTCATGTTTTTGAGTTTTTCATTGTTTTGGGATATTTTTTTTTACTCTTTTATTTTGGACTATTTTAAGGGTGTGTATTTACCGTAATAGTTGAGTGAATCGAGATGTGATTAAGAGCTTTATGGATGATGTGGACGAGGCTACTGTACTCGAATTTGAGGGTGTATAATCGCTTATGATATGTATCTCATTGTGGTGTTGTGATATTGATTCTTCTGTTTGATTAATGGCCATTGTTTGTTATGTATATATATATATATATATATATATATATATATATATATATATATATATATATTATATAAATATACATATACAGTATATATATATATAATATATATTATATATATAATATATTTTATATTATTTATATATTAATAATATATATAATATATATAATATATATATTATGTAATTATAATACAAATATATATATATATATATATAGTATATATATTACATATATAGTATATTATATATACTATATATTATATAATTATATATATATATATAATAATATTATATTTAATATATATACTATATATATATTATATATATAATTTAAAATTAATATTTATTATAAATATTTAAACACAAATAAATTACGACACACCTGTACCTCATCTACATTATATAAAGGTTTGTGTAGCATTAAATTCTAGAAGATTGGAAGCGTTTCATCCGTAAATCGCCAAGATATTGACGTTTAGAAAAACCCTTACATACAGCAGTTTGCCTGAAGTGTAAAAAATTGAAGAAAAGAAAGTCGATCTCTCAATTAAATCAAGCGAGAAGTTGAACATTGTAGCAAAATTACCTGTGAACTTTCAGTCCAACGCGCGGAGTGACTCCCAGGATATATTATAGCGAGTGAAGGAATAGTAAATAAATCAGCATGGCCCATGCTTCCCTTGTGTCAAGCATAGGCGAACAGCTACAGAGTCACTCTGGGGCTGTGAGCCTGCATGACATCAGTGGGCCCGACAAGATCATCGCTTTGTACTTCTCGGCGCACTGGTGTCCCCCCTGCAGGTAAGGAGTAAGTGGTTGCTGCTGCTGCCTCTCTCTCTCTCTCTCTCTCTCTCTCTCTCTCTCCTCTCTGCACGTGCGTTTTTGTAGCTAGTGTACGTACGTGTCAGACAGCGTTTGTATATATATGTATATATATATATATATGTATCATATATATTATATATATTATATATATATATATATAATATATATCTATACTATATATAATATATTATATATATCTAATATATATATATATATATTATATATATAAAAACTTATATATAGTATATATCTAGATATATATATATATATATAATATATATATATAATATATATATAATATATAATATAATCAACGATTTATTGCTTATGCTTTGTAATAGTTTAGTAGACTAGCCATATTTTTACACAGTTTCACCTACAACACACACACACACGTCTTTGTAAATTCTTGCATAAGTAATAAGACTAATTAGCCATTCTGTCACGATATAATAAACGGCAGATTATCAAGCACTGCTTGTCATTATATTAGGAAACATGAGAGAGAGAGAAGAAAAAATAATGTTAATTACATAATGAAATTGCTTCCACGAACACCATACGTCTTACCACGAGTATTTAATAATGTTAGAACTTGGATTAATGCCAGCTTTTCCATGGCTTCTTATTAGAACCTCGAATATGTGTTAAAAATGCGATGATCTCTTTAATTGATTGCAGTAACGCCGAAATTTGATCCCCGACTTCTTCTAGAGTACTTTAGATTCATAACATAACACTCATTTTGATTGGGTAATGCGATAAATTTACACTCGGCTTAAACCTTTTTACATTTAGTCCTTTTCTGTTTGCCTGTTTATATTCACAATATGACGAAGTAACTTTATTGTGAAAAGATTTCGGAAGAAATTTCTCTTTCACCCGCTCTATCGGCTTATGTTTGTGTGCATGCGTTCAGTGGCCTTTTGAAAAGGTAAAAGGATGCCATTTCTACTTATGACATTTTCAGAAGCTTATAACTTTAATGGATATGGCGGATGGTATTCTCTCTCTCTCTCTCTCTCTCTCTCTCTCTCTCTCTATGTCGCGTATAGTTTGTATATCCACTTTTACATACTTCGTTGTTTGCCCTGTTTATTGTAATTGATTTGATGTTTGTAGTTGAACTTTTCCCGTTTTTAATTTTATTGCAATGAGAGAGGTACCATGTAGAGGACAGTAGCGATTGAAAGACCAAAAGATGTTAAATTGGCCAAAAACGAGTGTATTTCAGTCCCTGACAGGGATGCATACATTTGTGGGTATTTGAGTCTTTTATTTTAAATCTATACATACATACATGCATACATATAGATATATATATAGATATATTACAGGAGATATACATGTTTATATATATAGATAATACATATATATATATATATATATATATATACATATATTATATTATATATATATACACACACACACACACATATATATATATATATATATATATATATATATATAGATATATATATATAGATATATATATATATATATATATATATATATCTATATATATATATATATATACACACACAAACATGCACGTCAGCATACATATCCATTTAAAGTTCTCTTTACAACTACCAGTTAATTTGAAAGGAAGCAATGTCATCACCTGTGTGTTTAGCAGGGTAGTTTCAGTACTTCTACTACGCATGAAAATATTTATGTAAAACTCTGCCGTAGGTGATGGAGAAACTGGTTAGGAATTGGAGATTTGTTGCCATGTAAATTATCGCACTTATTTCAGCAGGTTGAATGTTGCTTAGTCGGGTTGCATTTTTGAGATTTTTTTTTCCAAAGATTTAAGTTACAAAGACAATCCCCAATAATTAAGCTTACCAGGTCTGACCTTTGAAATTTAAAGGCGAAGGTCACAGGTAGGGAGTCGATTTATATGTCAGTTACCCGTATATGATTATAGCTCTTGCATGAAAAAGTGGAACTGCATTAGAATATGAACACTTGAGATGCTCGAAAGGCCACAGTCGAACGGCATAAGTACGCAGTCTCCAGAGCAACCTTTTTTTTGAGAAATGTCCTCTCGGGTTTTTGACGCTTTTGGCTTATTCTGTATAAATGTGTGTGCATAACGAATTATGTCTGTGAGAATGAAAGGAGAGTGAGATTTATTGCCTATAATTTGAATAATGTTGATTGTTAGTTACTGCCACTGTACGAGTATGTGTCAGCATCTTTGAAACTTCTAGTGTCTACAAACAATGTGTAAAAGTATTTCGTTTTTACTAATATAGGGGGTGTGGCTTGAGGAGAATCTGCTAGCTGTTAAAGGTCTTGCTGCGTATTCCGTATTCAGGCCCTGTAGTAAATTGACTTGACTAGCAACATAGAAATTGGAGCTAGTCAAGTTCTCATACACCAGAGTTTACCAATGTTGTGTCTGAGCAATGTGCAGATAGTTGACGGCCACGTAATGATAAAACGGCGTTGTACGTAACCTTTTTATTGTCCCTACGAGTTGCTGCAGGACTGTAAGCCTACTAGCATCAGCGTTCCAGATAACACCATGCCTAGAAACGGAATTGTAACTACTACTGAAGCTCGAAGCTCTAAAGAGAGCTTGAAAAATACTTTTGACATTGATTGATTGATTACTTCAGTGGTTTTCTTCATTCTATCGATATATATTAATGGCGTTAAGATACGGAAATAGTATTTTCTCATTTTGTGTGTTTGGGTAAAACCTGGTGCGGTTTCCGGGGCTGTCCGTATACATATAATGAAAACGGTGGTCAGGATTATTATTATTATCTTTCATTTTGATTATAAAGACAAGATAATAGATATCTGTTTTGAAGTGCCCTCTCTTTCTTTCTCCTCGTAGGCACTTCCATGACATTATTTCCACTTGCATTATTCTCTCGGTCATAGGAAAGGCGAAAGAATCGCCATTGTCAAGGAGATGGACATTTATATGCTTTCATTCAACGTCCCGGCGTCCTGATGATCTCGTCATGAAGGGCAAGCCAACGTCACCCCTTTTCTGTTAGCATTTAAGGCCGTTTTGTCCATCCTCCGTTGTTAGTCATGCGCCGTTCATCCTGCTTTAGGCTTTACCTGCAATAAATTTTCTCTTGCTGTGGAAAGACTTGTGTTGTTTAGGTTGTCTTTTTTTTATCAAGAAAACAGGTTGTTTTGACGTCATTACCTCATGTTAAATACTTTTAACTGTTGTATACACTTAATTCTTATTGATTCAATTGTCCATGTGAAGAGATGGACATAAATATTGATTTATTTATTCATTTGGATGATTATTCAATGGTAATTTCTTAGCATTATAATTTCAGTAACCTAATAATGTACATACTAATTATAATTATTATATTAAATAGTTTATTATATATATATATGTGTGTGTGTGTGTGTGTGTGTGTGTGTGTATGTATGTATGTATGTATGTATGTATTTATTTCACCCTCACGCCTTCTTCCCTAGGGGCTAGTCATGTGTGATGTGACCCTGTGCCAATATGTAACCTTGGACGCCAAACCATAGTCGTGTCACTCCCAAGTAACATAATTTAATACTTACGTAAACAGAGCCACAATTTTTTTAAAGGAGTGTGCCCGCTCCTCGCCCTCGGACACGCACGTACACACATAGGAGTTAATTTCTAGAATTGTTACCAAAGTACGGAGTAGGAGTTGCAGGCTGGCCTGTCTGCGCGAAGGATTTAGCATCGTGTACCGCGAAATCCTGTTCGGTTTTCAGTGATATCAGAGGCATTGTTGATCGCATTACGGAAACTCTTCCTTAATAACTAACCACCGACAGATTATGTGTTATATAATCTCTTAGACACCAACGAATTTCTCACGAGATCAACACGTTCGGTGTTGGAACGGCAGCGTCAGGATATGGATTTAGATTTCATTCTTTCCCAAGTTACTTGTAGTATCAAAGAGACCAGGTTCCTTCCTGAAGAAGGAACTGGAGCTACCGAAGCCGAGATGCGTTGTTATTTTTGTTATTGTTGCATTTACTGTTATAATCCTAGTTGTTGTTCCTGTTTGTACCATTAAGAGAGCACGTGGAGTGAATATAAATATGGGGGTTGAATTGTACCTTTCCTCTCGTATTCCACAACAAAAGCCTTATGAACCATTGTTGTCGGATGATGCTTTATCCTCTTCCTGACCGCCTCCCTTCTTTTTTTCCTCAGGCTTTGCTAAGACGAAGATATTTATATTTACATTGTGGGAGTTTTTAAAAGTACAACAATGCGACGAGAAGATAGAGATCTCCTTTCATGTTGTAAGTTCGTAAAAATCTTTTTCTCTAAAAACTTAACCACCTTTTGCGTTGCCATCTTTTAAGGGCGACATACCCAAAACTAACGTATCATTTACAGACAGAATTTACTCTCTCTCTCTCTCTCTCTCTCTCCTCTCTCTCTCTTCTCTCTCTCTCTCTCTCTCTCATTTTTATTGATCGTTTTATTATGCAGGATTTAGGGTACCGAATACACTTCATATGAAAGTTTGCAAGTGCGTAGATTTATTGCATCAAAGTGATCATTTGTTAGGATTAGGATGGACGTCCATTTCGATTTATGCAATAGTGTACGCATGCGCATGATACTCTGTCAGTTTAACTCACTCGGTTTTATATATAAAGTTACACTTTCCTGCTATCACAGTCCTGTGAGGTGTAGTATGTAATATTTAATTTGGCTCTCTCTCTCTCTCTCTCTCTCTCTCTCTCTCTCTCTCTCCTTTTTATTTATTCTGTTATTTTTATCTTCGCAGTAACGTCGATTCTGATAATATGCAGCCATCAGAATTCTTTATTTTCTAAAAATTGTTATTTATTCATTTATTAATTTTTTTGTTTAGAAATCCGTTTCAGTTAAACTGCATTAACCTGCCGAGAACATGATCTCTCACATTGCGGAATGAGGCAGACGTATAGCTAAATTAATCGTTGATAATTTTAAAGAATTTGCATGGGTGTGAGTATTTGAGATTGCGAGAGAAATTGTGAGTTACCATTTCAGACTTCTAATTCTAGAGAGAAACTCAATTTTTAAAATATACTCCCGTAATTCAGCTATTCGAATTGCTCTTGATATTTTTCTGTTAGATTTTAAATTCTGCGTAAATTGTTTCAAGTTGGACCTTGCCACTGAATAAGTTGAAGCACATAAAAGAAAAAGAAAAAAAAATGGCTAGTGCAGTTGTTAGAGGAAAAGCGTTTATTTTTCTCTTGTCCAATTTCAGTATAAATATCTGCCACTAAAACAAAAGGCTCTGCTGTTATCACTTTGTTGCATATTATTATTATTATTATTATTATTATTATTATTATTATTATTATTATTATTATTATTATTATTCAGAAGATGAAAACTATTCATGTGGAACAAACCTGTAGAGGCCACTGATTTGAAATTCAAGATTCCAAAGAATAAGGAGTTTATTCGAAAGAAGTAACTAAAGATGACACGAAATACAGAAAGAGGAGGTAGCTTTTACTCCCATCTAACATTTTAATAAAAGCATATTACCACAGAACCGTGGTAGTGAGATTGCGAAAGAAACTGACATTTTTTAAGTTTCAATTTGTTCTTGAGTTATCTAATAGCGAAATATTGTCGAAGTCTACTACGCACCGCGCCGTCAACCTCGCTGAAAAAGCGTGTCCCTTCTCCTGAGGGCGTTAGCCCACCACGAACCTCACAGATTTCATCTGCTTTATCATGCCCTTCGGCCGTGTCATCGCGTCCGCACCCTCCATTCAATATCCTCTCTATCTTTCTCTTTCTTTGTTGCATGTCTGTCTGTTCCTTCCACCTTTATGTCTCGTGGTCTTTTGTCTGTCAGGTGTTCTTTCAACCATATAGGTGCATGGCTGTCTCTCACTTTTATTTTCGTCTTGTCTCTCAATTCTTTCTGACTTGTCTATCTGTTTTTTCTCATGTATCTATCTCCCACTTTTGCTTTTGTCTGTCTTGTTTCAGTCTCTCTTTCCCGTTTGTCTGCCTACTTTTCCTCGTGTGTCTTTCTCGTATGTCTTTCTTATGTACGTATTTGGATATGAAGGAACGCCATCTACTCCATCACATGATCTTATCCCCAACGCCTCTCTCTCTCTCTCTCTCTCTCTCTCTCTCTCTCTCTCTCTCTCGTATTCATAGAAGCTATGAAGGTGCGCCGCCTCCTCTCCTCCACATGGAAGTTCCCCTTTTGATCTTGAGTATGGCTCTTACTGAAAGGGCGGCCCCTTCCCTTCATGGTCTTAAACCCTTACAGGTGTAATATTATATTCATTTTTTCCGTTTTTCATTTTCTGCTTCGCTTCTCTTGGTTGGGTGAAACTTTCTTGTTTGTTTGTTGTGCGCCTGAGTACGTATTATTCACTGTTGTAGTATTTTTTCTCCCTTTTCGTCAGTGAAACTTGTTCGCGTGTATAGAATGGAATGACTTACAATACGCCTTAAGTTTTGTGAAGCGTGCATGTTTTTGTGTATGTAACAAAATGGTGAATTGTAGGCCTTGTGAAACGTGACTGTGTGGGTGTTTGTAATAGTGTAATTTATGCACTGGTGATTTAAATACATACTCTGTACCTTATCTTTTTTACAACATTTGTATGTGTATGTCTGTGTTCATTTGTATACTCATCTGTGTTTGGGTGTGTCTCACTTGTCCTAACGATTTATGTGTTACAACTCAGTGCTTGGTTACCTGGGGCAAATACGGTAAATTGTGAGGTCGGTAGCTTTCAGTAGCGTTCATGGAAACAATATTTTTATTTACTCTTTTTCTGGAACACAGTCAGACACGGAGAGTAGTTATATCCAGCTGCGCTTTGTCTGTTTATACACAGGATTCTCTCTCTCTCTCTCTCTCTCTCTCTCTCTCTCTCTCTCGTTAGTGTGGAAGGTGCTGTCAGTGCACTCACGTGGTGCATTGTAAGCATCCCTAAAGGGTGTTTGCAGCGTCTCTTCGGCTCCTAGCTGCACCCAATTTTTGGCCTTTTACTTTACTGTCGTTTCGGCTTCTTTTCGTAACTGTTACTTCTCTGTGAAACTTTCGGGGTTTCTCCCAGATTCGCCTTTATATCTTTATTCTTCATTTATTTTCTGAATCTCTCTCTCTTGCTGTCCAATCCACTCCAACTCCCTCTTTTCACTTTTCAGTGTCTTAGGGGCTGAATGTATATATCTGTATTCATCCATATAAAAATTGGACGTTGGTATAGCCAGCCACTTCATCACAAATTCATGTTCTAAACCGCAAAAGAATACATTTTAGAGCCACCTTATTATAAAGGTCATAGGAGTGATTCTCTCTCTATCTATCTCTCGTCTCTCTCTCTCTCTCTCTCAATATAATTATTAAAATATTATTATTATTAATATGTATTTATAATTATTTTTTATTATATTATAATAATATAATAATTATTATATATATATATAATATAACTATTATTATATTGTATATAATAGTATAGTGTTTTTGTTATTCTAGTTCTCAAAATATGTTGGGATGAGGTTGTTAGCCCCACGACCTTCACCAAGGCTGCGATCCACCACAGTCAGTACACGTAAATGGACTGATGGATGGCAAACAGGATTGAGTATTACTTTACGTATTCATCAAACGACCTTTAATGAGAACAGAGTTTTGGAAAATGTATAGCATATTGCGGTTGACAGTGGGTTCCCTTTTCGATTAAAATCGCGCTGCTCTTTCACTATCCATATAGAACACCATCCAGGCCCATATACCCTTGATTTATCGCTGAAGTTTAATAGCTATGGGGATAATTGGTGGGGGACGTAATGAACGCATCCAAGATTGGACCAATCCTTTGGTCGGACCGGCGAATCTTTTTTGGGGTATTTGACGGAAATTGGTCTATGGTAGCTGACGGTGACGTGATTTCAACATCCTCTCTCTCTCTCTCTCTCTCTCTCTCTCTCTCTCTCTCTCTCTCTCTCTCTCTCTGTGTGTGTGTGTGTGTCTTGTAAGATATTTGACTTGTGAATATCTTGATGCAAGGGAAAAAAATGAATATTTAGACTCTCTCTCTCTCTCTCTCTCTCTCTCTCTCTCTCTCTCTCTCTCTCTCCACTTCGCCCCTATTCCATACTGATCAATATGGACCATACCTGCCCCCATCGCTTCTCTTCCCCGCCGTCCCTATTTTATTTTCCTCACAGGTAGAATTTGTCACGTGTTCTCGCCGATTTTGGAGAGCTGTTTTAGTGCATTTTCTTTATGTTGGACTGCTGCGTATTTACTCTCTCTTGATACGTTTTTAAGTTCTGGCAATGATCTCTCTCTCTCTCTCTCTCTCTCTCTCTCTGTCCAAGTCAGTCTTTCCGAGGAGAGATGGCAAATATATATATAATATATATATATACTATATATATATATATATATTTTATAATATATATGTGTGTGTGTGTGTGTGTGTGTGTGTGTGTGTGTGTGCGTGTGTGTGGTTATTCTCACAAATGCTTGTAGTATCTATTTGGAGTACTTTCAAGTTATCACAGGACAAATCAGAGCGCTTTAGAGTATATTCAGTAATAGGGCTAAAGTATCGTCGCAACCTTTAGAAGGACGGAATCCATAACCTGTTAACCTTTAAAGGTTACGATTCCAATAGTCGGAAGCAACGCGGGACCGGTTCTTCCCCGTTGTTTTAAGAATCGTTTCATCATTCATATTCACACGGTGGGTGTTGAAGGCGTGCGTGAGAGCGCGCATTTGTGAGAACTACTAATCTGATTTTGATATCGGTTGGCGTTAAGTGATCATCCCTTTTTCTAATAAGCTGGTTTGATGGGAAGCTCGTAATAAAGAATGAAAAAGTGCCCGGGATTAAACCTGTTTTCGTATAGGCTGCGAATGATTGTTAATGTGGTCGTTGTGCTTCCAGAGCTGTCAGTCTTGTTTGGATAAAGCAGGGACAACTTTGGAGCAGGACATCATTGTATGCTATTGATAGAGCGTTTAGGAATAACAGGGACATAACTTTACTTACAGATGATATATATATATATATATATATATTATATATATATTATATAGTATATATAATATATATATATATATATATCAGTTTTTTAAAATGAAAGTTATATGTTTGAACGTAAAGGGAAAAAGCTGAATGTGGCTTACATGGACCTACAAACATCTTATGATATAACTGATAAACATTTTGGTGGGTGTTCAAGATGTAGGGATAAGTGCAATAGATTCTTTATGGAAAAAGTGAAGCATGTGTTAGTATTTTAGGTTGGTGAGTGACAGGTTTGTGGTAAAAGTAGACCTGAGAAAAGGCTGTGTTATTTCTCCACTGTAAAATCTTTATGCTTCCAGTGACGTGAGAAGTCAAGAAATAGTAGATTTTGGTGCAAAGTCTTGGGATGAGATGATACAGTACTGATTGGGGATGGTGAGGAGAAATTGTACGTAGTGGTAAAAGAGTTTGAAAATGTGTGTAAGAGGACTAAATTAAGAGTAAATGTGAACAAGAATAAGCTTATGATGGCAAATGGTTTACCAGGAAGTCATCACAATTTCAACCCTTTTTCCTTTTAATCCTATAGAAAACAATCACATTTTGCTTCCGTACAGTAGACTTTGTATAACAGTTACTTCAAATATTATCTTGCCCTTCATAAATACTCAGAGTTTTCTTTCCATCTTTTACACACAGCCTGTTGCCTTCTTTTCTTCAATATTCTGAGATCCATCTCTTCTTTCATCCTAGCACCATATTATGATGTATACAATCTCAACTACCTGTCTAAATCAACTGCTTCCATTCTTCCATCATCCTAATTAAAATTCATTGATCTGGGTTCCTGGTTTTCATTTACCTGGGTAAATTACTAACATTTACTTTCGGCTCTCTCTTCTTGCAAACCCTTTCAAACTCCTTCTCTACTTTCTGCAGTTTCTGTTCTTTGTCTCTGATCAGTACAGTACTGTATGATCTGCGAACTTCAGCTATTACGAACTCCAGTCATGACCAACTTTCTTTATTCCGTACTTTGTAACTACATCAACTGTCCTGTTTTTCTGTGACTTCACTCTTCATTCCATCCACGAAGATATGTAACAGGTGTTGAACTCGCCCTTGTCTCAGACCTATTTCTTCTAGCAAACCAGTGAATTCCGTCAACACATTTTAACAATTGCTTTGTATCCCTTGCAAATGTAGTTAATCGTTTCAACAACTTATCTTCTGTATCATGCATCCTCAACACCTTTGCATTGCTTCTCTAACAATTGCATCATAAGCCTTTTCTAGGTCCATGTATGCCACATACAGCTTGTTCCCTCTATTGCCAAACTTCTCACTTGCCAGTTGTAACAGTTACTTGATCCATACAAGCTCCTCCTTGTTTCAAACCACAATATACTTCCTGTTTCCATCCTTCAGTCATCTTCCTCACTTTCGTAATTGAAACCCAGCACAAACCTTCTCTAGCATACCGAGGAATTTTCAGTTACCTCTATTCCATTTACCCTTTTACAATGGGACAATTATTCCTATCACCCATTCTTTTTAAACGGTACCCTCATCTAAACATAAAATATACTCCGGCCATCCGCTCAGTGACACCTTGCCACTTCTCATTTTTAATCCCTCCAACTAGTCCTTGTATTCTTTAGCCTCTTCTTTAACCTTCCTACATATTCAGCAATCGCTTTCACATGAATTCTTAAACTCACATCAGCTGTTTCGTCTGTTTCATTATTCAGCTTTTCTTTCCACATTTGCACATCTTCAGAATACACACCTTTGATGCAGGGCTACTTTCACTTAATATAGCATACAAACTTGTATAATGTCAGCAAAACTAGGCAGTTTCCTCAGAGAGGACGTGGAATAGAAGTTTTGAAGTGTAGAGTAAGAGTAAGTGTTTTAGTAATAATACAAAACGAAGTCAAAACATTTCAAGCAATACGACACACTCTAACACACAAGTAGACACATAGACACGGACACACACACATACACACACACACACATATGTTTACATTATGTTGGCGAGGGTAATTGTTGAAAAGAGAACAGTTGTTCGTTCAAAAGTTGGAAGGTGAGTTTGAAGATAAAGCAGTGCTAATTGGTAATAATGAAGAGACGTTGAAGAGGCTGGTGAAGAAATATGATAAGAGTGTGGGAGTGATATCCATAACAGCAAGGTTATAACGGTAAATAAAAGCATAGGGAATCTGTGTGGGAGTCGATGTTGAAGTAGTAACAAGGGACAAAATATCAATCATGGAACCAATGGCGTACAGCAGACAGAGGGACATCTGTGAAAAATGTGGAAAAGAGGACAAGCTCTTTTATAGAAGTTTTAATGTATAAGAAAAGATTTTTGGATTCAACTTTATGAAATGATCAAGATAAATGCAGTGAAAAATATAAACGTGGGATGTTTATATAAGAATGGTTTTAGCAGCGCATGTGGAGTAAACATGTTGAAGAAATGAATGAAGATCGTGATAACGACGACCAGGTGAAAAGACTCGTCAGATGAAAACATGGGCCAGAATGTTAGGAAGTGGTTTTGTTGTGAACATGGACAGAGCGTAGCACGATATGTTGGTGGAAAGGGCGTCATTCTTATGGTCTGGTGTGCAAGGAAAAATAAGGCGAGCAGTGAGTTAAAAGTGAAATGGGATGTTTTCGTGTTGCTGAAAGACCCTCGGCAGATCTTACTTTGGAATTTCTCTTACAGATGCTCAACCTTGTTCAAACACTTGAAGATGAATGCCTCATTGGCTGCTATCTTTTTATACCCATGGAGCCATCCATTATCAAGAGAAACGTCGAATGGCTCTTATATACATATATATGTGTGTGTTTGTATATATATTATACAAATATATTATATATATATATATATATATATATATAGATATATATATATATATAGTATATATATTTATGTATATATATTATATATATATATATATATATATTATATATATATATATATATATATATATACATATATATGCTTGCAGGCGTGTCTATGTGTTTAAGAAGAACTAAAAAATGAAGCGTCAAAAGCTCATCTTCAACAGTGGCTCGTATCCGCCTAGAATCGCCCTTCGCACTCTTTTTGGAGAATTATGTAAGGTTTCCCTTCTCGGGTAACTAACGCCGCGTAGGCGACAGTATGTCTGAGCGTACCGCCAGGCTGAAGTTTTGTAATTTGTTTTGTTTTTCGCTCGAGATTTCTGTGCTGGTCTGACTGACTCAACCCATAGGAAATATATTTACACAATAGCAATTCGTTGTATTTTGGGATCTATGTTTTGTGCGGCAATTGTGCTATTACACGTTTCATGAATATACATACTACATACATACACACACACACACACACACACACATATATATATATATTATATATATATATATATATATATATATATATATATATGATATATATTACTTGCGTACACACACAATCAAGTCGTTTCCTGTACCAAACAACACCGTCTCATTCGTATTGTAACTGTAGAATCTTGCATGATGCCGCCGTTCAGAAAACTTAATCAGCATTTCCTGCTTTATTTACTTATATAGAAGGGGCTCACCTGTAGCATTAGCGTGTCAGAACCCTCTGCATGCGTTGTCCAATTCACTTCTATCTAGCATGCATTCGCATTTTTTGGATATTAAAGCCCATCTTTTTCCTATTACCAACGTTTTCTACATCCTCCCCTATTTACTAATATTGTTTAATCATCCAGTTTACTATGTACAATATTTTTCTTCCATTCAAATTTGTTTAATTCGCATATAGCCTACTATGTAAGCAGTTTATTTCAAAAGGCTCAGTTATTTTTCTTACATTCTATTCAATACATATATGACTTCCATAAAGGAAAGGTAGCTCAACAATACCCTCATGCTTTTTCACCTTGGGTCCGATGACGCTCCAAGTCGCTCCCCAATCTTTTCCTTCTTTCCTCAATCATTATACCTCCAAATACCTTCATAATTCAGCCACTTCAAATTCTTCCACCATCCACATTGACATTCATTGCTTCATTATCGTGGCTTTTAGTGGCGTTCATAACCGTACTCTTATTCACGTTAACTCACAACTGTCTCCTCTTGCAAACCTTTTCAATCTCTTTCATTTGATGCTTTCTTTACACTATCCCTTGTCAGTAGTGTATCAGCTGCACGCATCAATCATTTCACACTCATTTTTTTTATACAGCAACTTTCTCCCACCACCTAGTTTCCTTTCCCAGACTTCTCGCATCACTCCATCAGTCTCTCTCTCTCTCTCTCTCTCTCTCTCTCTCTCTCTCTCATATATATATAATCAAACATATTTATATAGCCTATACACGCATATATAATATATAAAATGTGTACATATAAAAATAACAAGACCTCATTTAAATACGGTATCATATACCTAGCTGAGATTTTATTTGAAAAAGTTTCAAGCTTTCAAAGGCTATGCGTCCCCATCTTCCGGTAGCCGTAAAAGCCGGTTATCGGATGATGTAATCAGATAGTCCTTTAAAGCATATATATATATATATATATATATATATATATAATATTATATATATATATATATATATATATATATTATATATGTGTGTGTGTGTGTGTGTGTGTGTGTGTGTGCGCGTGTGTGTGTGGATATTACTTCACATCGTAGATATTAGGAACAAAACTTTATGCAGTCCCTTTGATTTTACCTATTACTTTTCGGCCAGTCTTCAGCTGTGACATTATTCTGCGTCATTTCCGAAACTCCGTCGTTGGGCATTGTTAAATTCCTGCCGCAAGCCCCATCCTCCACGGTCCTCGGGGATCGGGGTCTGCAGGAGGACGAACTTTTTCTCCCTCGAGAAGGCTTCACTGAAGTAGAGTCTGCTGAAACTTTGTTGCAGGGAATTCCTACGAGGAGCGTCTCCTTCTTCAGGCCGTTGCAGTGTCATTTGCATAAGCTGTTCTTGTCTCGCACTTTTTTTTTCTTAGCACGATGACCGGCTCTCTGCCTAGACCTGAGCTTCTCGGATTTATTTTTGGTGATGGTATTTTTAATATGACGATTTAATTCTGGTGTCGAGTGGATTTCGTTTATTTTCAACAGAAACTTATTTCGTTATATAAATTCAGTTATTTCACTAATTAATTGTTGTTTTATTATTTATACATACGTTCACCATTACCTTTAATGTTGGTTTCCTGATATTTTTCTTTGCTGTTTAAAATGGTAATATGCTTTTGTTTTGAGAGGGCTATATTTTCTGTACTATTGCTGTTGCTCAGGAATGCGTGTGTTTGACTGTTGAATCCGTGAGTAAATATTTCCCAGGTTTTGGTATATGCCCGTCACATATTATTATTATTATTATTATTATATTATTATTATTATTATTATTATTATTATTATTATTTTGAATTTTACAGATAAACTATGATACCATAGTTATCAAAGTCATTAACGATATATATATATAGAATATATATATATATATATATAATAAATATATATATATATATATATATATATATATATATATATATATATATGTGTGTCTCTCTCTCTCTCTCTCTCTTTCTTGAAGCAAGCGAGCTTTTATTACCCAATTATTATTATTATTATTTTTCTATCACAGTCATCCAATTCGACTGGGTGGTTTTTATAGCGTGGGGTTCCGGATTGCATCCTGCCTCCTTAGGAGTCCATCACTTTTCTTACTATGTGCGCTGTTTCTAGTAGCACACTCTTCTGCATGAGTCCTGGAACCACTTCAGCATCTGGTTTTTCCAGGTTCCTTTTCAGGAAACTTGGGTTCGTGCCGAGTGTTCCTAAGGTTATGGGTACAATTTCCACTGGCATATCCCATATCCTTCGTATTTCTATTTTTAGGTTTTGATATTTACCAATTTTTTCTCTTTCTTTCTCATCTACTCTGGTATCCCATGATATTGCGACATCAATGAGTGATACTTTCCTCTTGATTTTGTCAATCAACGTCACGTCTGGTGTATTTGCACGTATCACCCTATCTGTTCTGATACCATCGTCCCAGAGGATCTTTGCCTGGTCGTTTTCTATCACTCCCTCAGGTTGGTGTTCGGCTCCTGAGGAGTTTCTTTGCCCCTGAATAATGCCTCTTTTTGTACTGGTTCTGTGCACGTACCGGACAGTCACTCATTATTATTATCATCATTATTACTATTATTAGAATGACAATAATAATTTTTGGAACAACTGGCCCTGTCCCTCACCCTCATCATTTTTAGAATTATTTTTGTAATGGATATTCCCTGTTGCTGGATAAACTAGGCTATTGATCTAAACAGTACTTTTGTTTATCGCTGTAATAAATAGAACCCTGGAGGGCTTATAATGAAATTGCATATCATTCGCAGTGTAATGTAACTCCCAATATTTATGACCGTCGTAAAGCTGTTATATCTTCCATTATATCGGCGTTGTGTAGTTTTACCCCCCAATGCGATACGGCCTAATGTAATAGGCCTATAGGGAAAGGGGGGAATACTCTCGTATGGTATTTGAAAATCCCACGTTTAGTAGGCCTAACTTGGCGGACTCTATATAGCGCTGCTGACGCTAACAGGCCTAAATACAGCGTTGGATTTCCTTCGTCAAATTAATTGAGGGGCGGAGAGTTGATAACTATATGCGATAAGGATGGAATGGAAAGATAAACAGGTAAGTTAAAGGTTCCATAAATGAAAGAAGTCCGAAGGTAAAGAACTCGAGAGCTTCGTAAGAGGGAGAAACTCTTGAGACATTTCTTGAAATTTAGGACGGGACCTTTTGAAGGATTCCGTAAGGAATAGAAACCGTTGTTAGACGGATTCCAAAGGAGGAGTAGCCTTCTAATGCACAACAGTTTTCGACAGATTTGTAAGAAAATTAAAGCTTTTATTTTATATGGAACAGAAGCTGACAGATTTCATTAGGGACAGAATCTTAGGCATATCAAAGGATACGTGATTGAGGGATTTTTTTTTTTTATAGTTTTAGTTTTGATGAGGAACAAAGTTTTCAAACACTGAAGTGGTTATAAAACATTTAGCCCAGAAGGCGATATGTTGTGTAAAAGCAAATAAGAGAGAGAGAGAGCTTCCATAGACTACATGTCCCGTAAAACGATATAAATGTTTGCCACATCAAACAAATATTTCCCTGTAAACTTAGGACTTTATGGAAAACGAAACTTTTTAACAGAATGCAAATTTGATAAAAGAAGGAAGTTTTGGGTAAAGACAAAAGTTTGTAACACAAACTATTTTGGTCAAAAAGCGTTTGTACGAAACAGGAGCTTTTGGAGAGCAGTAGAGTTCATGAAAGATAAAACGTTTTACCTAAAGTAAGAGCTTCGTAAAAAATAAAAACCAGTTGTGTTGAGGAACAAAACGTTTATTTTCAGCTACGTAGACCCCGTGAAACGAAGAGCTTCGTATCCATCTTAGAAGCGAAGTACGTAGTTGTCTTTCTTGAAAGGAGCTAGGGAAACTGAGTGTGTGCGTAAAAGACGTTAGGATTTTGTGATGATTCGTTTCTTTCATTACTGATCTACTGAGCCTCTTCCCTTGAGTTTCCTAGAAGGCCACATTAAGTTTTGTTGTCTGTCCATCCAGTTGAAAGCCTTTATCATAGGGGCTTGAGAAAGTAAATAGTTGGCTGCCCCTTGAAGAGACTGCCGAGTAGACTAGAAAATTATATAAGATACTAATTATATTCACCTTGCGTGCGGATAAGAAAAATGTTAATTATTTTTTTTTTCTGTGGACACTCAGTATATACGGATAATTTATGAATGAAATCTCTTTCTTTCTTTTCATCTCTGTGTTTGTGTCACTTGCTTCACAACCTAATAGAAGCGCCTCAGTGGCGTGATCGGTATGGTCTTGGCCTGCCACCTCGGTGGCCGCAAGTTCGATTCTCGGGCATTCCACTGAGGGGTTAGAGATGCGCATTTCTGGTGATGAAAGAAGTTAGTCCCGTTGCTGAATAACCACTGGTTCCATGCAACGTAAAAGCACCATACAAACAAACAAACATCCTAATAAACTCTTTATGCAACTGGTGAGCCTCCGTTGACGTTGTCTGTGCATTTTGTACATGGGTTACTCAACTGTTGTGGGTCGTAGTTTGGAAGTGAAGAAAGACAGGAGAAATAAAATAACAGAATTTAGTTAAAAAAATAAAGTTCTCTGTCGAAATGTATACCGTCGTATCATACCCGAAATGGGAGGTCGTTAACGAGGTATGCCTCACTCTCCACGGAGGTGGAAACTATTCATCCGATATTTATTAGTTTGCTCTCTCTCTCTCTCTCTCTCTCTCTCTCTCTCTCTCTCTTAAAAAAATGACTCAAATTTAGTATTAATCAGTTGGTCAAGTGAATTTCTTTAACGTTTGATACATTATTTTTTATCTTTGTTCAGGAAATGTACCGGACTGCTTGAGTTAATAGGCTTTGATCTGTATTTGGGAAATTATTTCCTTGTCATTTGGTGAGAAATACGTTGCGTGAATTCAGACGTGATGTACGTTTTGTGTTTATGTTTGCAGGTCTCAGAAAAATCGGCCAGTTAACCGGTCTTTGATGATTAATATATTTATAGGGAAATTAAAAACCGCCTTTTTTATTTTCTAATAATTCGGTTTGAACAACAGCATAGGTTGGATGCGAAACTTAATTGAATGCTTGGTCATTTTTCATACAGATGTCATAATCCTGATTTATGGCCGCCAAACAATTTCAGCAGCGTAAAATGCGAACAGAACAAAGCACCGAAAGCAATGTCTGGTGAAGCATAACCAGCAATAACTCGTTGACTGATGTGCGTCGAGGTTTATGGAGTATTCATCTGTTTTTATCAACAGCAAGGGAACGAGTAAATGAATTTCAGAGAATGAATTCTCTCACTTTGAGACTTCATTGAAGTAGTGTGATCTTTTTCGATTGCTGCAACTGCGGTATAGCTTCATTTCCATCAACGGAATGTGCTCTGTTGTAGAATAATGAAGCAAGTTAGCGAATAAAGTGATTTAAAGATTGGAGGGAAGTGAAGACTAAGGAGACGTAACCAAGAAGTGAAAGAGGGATTCGGGTTAATTGCAGAGTGAAGCAGAATAAAAATTAAAGGAAGGGAAGTTGAAAGACGATTGAAGTGAATTAGTAAATGTAATGGGTGAAAGACCAGTGAATTAAAAATTGAGAGGAATGAAATTATAAATGAGGTGAACTCAATAATGAATTTAAACTGAATATGGATTAAAAAATATAAGGAATGAATTGAATCAGTTGTAGACGTATAGAAGAATAATTATTAGAGAGTGGAGTAAGAAAAGTGACCGGAAATCAGGCCAGAAGTAACATCACTCACACATTTAATCGATATGAAAATACGTCGAGTGTTACTGAGAAATTGTAATTTTCGTTGATATTTATTATATAATTTATTGCAACTGCAGTTGCATTAGAAGTCTTCCATAATTCGTTATAGCACTTATTCGTGCATTAGAAAGTAGCTTCAAAAGGTGTAGTTAAATTAGTGCTGTCCGTATATGTCCCGTGTATTTTTGCCATCATTAGGTCACCCCCTGTAGGAGGGGTTTTGTGCCGTCAGTGCACCGTAGGCATTACTTAAGTTAAGGTTTTTTGCAGCGTTCTTTCGGTCCCTTGCTGCAACCCCTTTATTTCCTTATACTCTGCCTCCGCTTATTTTCTCTCTCTTCCTGCTTGTTTTTATAAAGCAACTGCGAGGTTTTCCTTTTGTTATACCGTTCAAACCTTTTCACTCTCACTTTCCCTTTCAGCGGTGGATGACCTCATATGTCCCAGTGCTTGGACTTAGGCCTATATTTTTTTTATTCCATTCCATTCCAGCATTAGGTTATTGCCTCAAATAGAGGCTGGCTCAAAAAACAAAAAAAGGTGGTTACTTCCGTATTCACCCTGTACGCTGAATGAACCTCATGTGCAGAAAACATCCACCACATTAACAGCTTCACTCACATAAACACACACACACACACACACACACACACACACACACACACACTCACACTCTAAAGTTGCATCAGCAACACATCGAACACACTTTCACAATCTCCACCTTTCACTTTAGTTTTAACCTCCGTAGTTGGTGCACTATTGTCACTACCAAAGAGTTTGCAGTGGGGCTTTTTTTTTAAAATTTTACTGAACTCTATTTCCTCTTGCTCTCTTCCATCTTGTTGTCCAGCGTACTTAATCTCATGTATTTCTGAATCTCATTCATCTTGGTTTCCAGCCACTCCCTCTTTTCACAATCTTGAACGTTGAATACTGAAACTGCTCCTGTGCCGGGGTTTATAACCTAAATTTCATACGTTCGTTCTGTCTTTTAATGTAATATCTCAGTTTCTGGACGTTAAGACCCTTCCTTTCCAAAACCTTTCGCACCGTGTTACAAACATTCCTTTCTACTTGTGAATACATTTTTCGCCAATCTATCGCCCCCCATTCTTTCCACTTGATCAAACAGTCTCAAAATACTCATCTTTCCACCCTTTTTAACATTTTTACCATTTTCCATAAGCCACCATATTTCTCACCGCATTAAATTTAATAACGTTGCTAACCGCAAAACAGCTCATATCAACAAATGTCAGTTTCATTCACTGACATTCATCATACACACTTCACTTTAATAGAAATGAATCAGCAGTCGATTCGTACAAACCAATCTAGGCTTCCATAGTCACTCTAGCTCTCTTTCCAATTCCTTGGAAAAGCCAGCTACCTTGCTGGCTTCAACTATTCTGAAGCTCGCCACTTCTCTAATTATACCATTATTTGTTATATTTAATCCCCAATACCAGTAACATCAACCGCGTTTATTCTGTCCCTATCCGTATTATTAATCATTGCTGTGGTTTCCTAATTTTCATTTTCCCTCATCTCATTAATTTTGCTCACATATACTATACTTTCAGCTTCCTCCTTTTGGCATCGTGTTGTAACTTCCTCACTAGTTTCTGCATTTTCTCCTCCCATTTCACTCCATTCATCTCTCCAGAAACTTGTCACAGTTATGAAGATACAATACACAGTTTTTTCTGACTCACTTTTGGAAGTTCATTGGACATTACCAGTAATACTGTCATGAGTTTGCCATTTAGCTTATGCATCGTTTAATAGCCCATGTAAACATCACATGAGTGGGAGTAGTTATATCACTGATTTCCTGAGTCATGTTGCGAAAGAAATCATCTTGGTGAGATTTTTTTGTCTCCGTTAGGGCAATGTATTATTCTGGCAAATTATGTTATGCTTTTTATTCCGTAGTGGTCTTGGTATCATTTGGTGGTATTCATTAATTCAATTAGTTTTCAAACGTATCTGTTTGTATAACCTGTGAAATTTGTAATTAGTGTTAATATATTAGTATATGTTTCTAGCACATTTTTAAAAACTGCACGTTCTTTTGGATTTTCAGCAAGCGTGTGTGCGAGCGTTTATTAACATTAGATAACCATAGTACAAAAATTCTCCTTTGATAAATTACTCATCGGGGAAACCAGCTGATAAGGCATCAAGTCACTTGGGTGCAATTGGACTTGATCAGCCGAGCTCCACTTCGTCTAACTCTGGGCTGTTCCTGTAAACTATGTCAATTAATGCCCTGAGGCTAAATTCCTTGTCGAGGTTTTGATTACTTGGCTCTTAGTTACAAGGGCTGAGTTATGCGGTAACTGCAGAAAACGCCCCTTCCCCTAACTCTCCTCTCCACCCTCCCCCTCCCCCATTACCAGACATGGGTAATTGGCCTTAATTTATCGATTCTCGTGACATTTGTTATGGGAATTTTGTCATTGTGTGCCATGTCTGATGTTGATTCTCAAGCGTTTGTTATTGTTTCTTGTTTTAAGTACTGATTCTCGGGAAGTTATTATCATTTACTATTCTAAATATTGGTTATCGGGGAATTTGTGATTGTTTGGATTGTCAAATATTGATTTCGGGGAAGTTTGTTATTGTCATCCTGAGAAATATTGGTTTTAAGGAAGTTTTGTTATTGTTTATCATATGAAATATTTATTCTCTGGAAAATGTTTGATTTTTCGCTTGTCAGACATCAGCATTGGGGACATTCGTTGCCATTTGTAGTGTCAGGTGTGGATTGTTGATAATTTTGTTAATCTTAATCATGTCAAATTTTGTTTCTCTGGAATTCGGTCCTTTTCAGCCATGGAAATTATTGAACCTCATGAAGTTTATTATTTAGCACCTAAAATATAGCTTCTCGGATAGTTTGGTTTTGATTTTGGTTGTTGATTAGGAATTCAAATGTTGATTACTGTGCCAAGCTTTTTTTCCCCCCGTGCGGGGTGGATGGAGGGGGGGACGTTAGTATCGTCAGTTCACCTCACGTGATGCACTGTAGACTTTACTTAAGGTTCTTTGCAGTGTCCCTTCGGCTGCTAGCTGCAACCCCTTTCATTCCTTTACTGTACCTCCGTTCATATTCTCATTCTTCCATTTGAATTTCCACCCTCTCCTAACACTCATGTCATTGTGCAACTGCGAGGTTTTTCTCATGTTACACCTTTGAGAACTTCTTACTGTCAATTTCCCGTGTAGCGCCGAATGACCTCATAGGTCCCAGCGCTTGGCCTTTGTCCTCAATTCTATATTCCTTCCTTCCAAGCGTTGCTTTGTTAATGTTATGGTAATACTAATCAACGTACATTTAGCCAAATTATTTTTTGAAAAATAAAAAAATTATGGCTGGTTAAGCTACTTCATTTATACTTTGAAACTACTTCGTTCTTATATTTTACATTTCCGTTCCCTGCTCTTATTAGATATTTAGGGTAATTTGACTATATTACTTCAGTCTCTACGTGACCTTAAATATTGAATTTGGTGTTCAGTATAAGGATTTTAAAAGGCTCAAATGTAATATTTATGAGCTGTAATTGGGCTATACTTTTGATTGGCTTTTTTTTAATATATATATATATATATATATATTTATATATATATATATATATATATATATTATATAAATATATGTGTGTGTGTTTATGTGTTTGTGTTATGAAGGTATTAGATATTCTCTCTCTCTCTCTCTCTCTCTCTCTCTCTCTCTCTCCTTTTTAGGAGGGGTATTTACATAACCACTCAATGATATGTAGATTGCCTTCACAGAATAAAATTAAATAGAACTTCAGACACTCTTAATTGGGGCCTCTCTTTATAGTCCGAGGGTCTATCTAGCACCATCTAGAAAAGCTACTGTTTTATATGAAGACCCTTTTTTGTGTTTCTTTCCTTTTTGTGTGCGTAGTGCTCATGTATTTTCTTCTTAAATGGTTTTATATCCGAAAGGTGCTTTGCATTTTGTTGCTCTAGTATTATTATTATTATTATTATTATTATTATTATTATTATTATTGTTGTTGTTGTTGTTGTTGTTGTGAAAATCATAAACCGAGGAAGTACTGATACTGCGTTCGCCAGTAGTTATTGCAAGATAAGGGAAGTGAAGTTACAATTACGTTTGGGGATGCCAAGGTCGAGTGTTTGAGGCCGACGTCAAGTTGGATGAAGTGGGAATCGACTGAGCCAAACTTCAGTCGTTGCTGAATTATCAGTTACATCACAGCAATTAGGAACTTTGTAATCGTTAGGAAATCATGCTTCCACTACCTGGAGCGAAATTTATAGAGACTTGCGTATATAATTATGTCAATATTACTAACTTTTATGAATATATGCATACTCGTATTTTTTCGGATTACAAATAATCACAGACACACACCTGTATATATACATATACATACATATACATATATATATATATATATATATATATGTATATGTATATATACGTATACATACAAATGAATAAATGAGATTTTAGTATATATTAGTTATTTTTGTAATATAATGGGATTTCTCCTAGCAGGGATTGGCTCAAGAAAATGGTAAATAACGGTGAGTCGTGGATGAGCCTTTATGCAGATAATTTCCACAACATTAGCTGCTTCTGACACCCACAGTGAAAAGTTATCAGAATGGATGCACCTCTACTCATATATTGTGCCTTTTGCCTCTTCCTAGCACTTATCTATTCCACATACCTTTCACCAACCTCTTTTTCAGCGCTCTTTCCATGAGACCCGATCACGTCAAATCTTCCTGATACGTCCTTTCACCTAATCTTTTCACTCGAGCTATGTATCATATGGTTCATTTACTACCCAATGAAATCATCCATATAGCTTCATTTTTCTTTTTCCATTCGTATTCATCATCCATGATTTACTTCCACGAAGTAGAATTAGCTCAACAATCCCTTCATGCATTCCAAACTTTGAACACTTGGGCACTCAGTGTCTATCCAATCTTTTGCATTTGCTCTCTCTCTCTCTCTCTCTCTCTCTTCTCTCGTCTCTCCTCATCTCTCTCTCATCTCTCTCTCTCTCACTATATACATATATATGTATACAGATATATATAATGTGTGTGTGTAGAGATAGAGAGGAAATTCTCTGGAAGCTGCTGTCGGTTTAAATTAATATTAATGTTTTGAATTCTAAACTGAACATTAATGTTATTGTTAATGAAGTGATGCAACCTAAGACTTTTGCATGAAATGTTTTTTGTTAGTAATTTCTGCAGTCAGAGAAATTGGAATTTTTTTCGCCTCCTAAATCCCACTATTGTGAGAGCGCGTAGGTAATCATTAAGAGAGAGAGAGAGAGAGAGAGAGAGAGAGAGAGAGAGAGAGAGAGAGGCTGACTTCCTGAAACTAGTGTTTTTTTCTTTTTCTTTAAGTGGCAGGTAGCTTGAAGTCTCCCTTTTCCGGCAGCAGAAACTTAATTTTTGTAAAGTATGTCCTTTTCAGTCTCGGTCGTGGTTATTTTCTGAAGAGGTCATCGCTACGATTTCTTTATTTATATGTCTTTGTGTGATTCACATATGTCTATATATATATATATATATATATATATATATATATAGTTTATATATATGTATATGTATATATACATATATATATATATATATATACATAAATATATATATATATATATATATATATATATCATATATATATATATATATATATATATATATATATATATATACATATATATATATATATATATCATATATATATATATATATATATGTATATATACATATACATACATACATACATATATATATATATATATATATATATATAGTATATATATATATATATATATAAATTTCCTTTAATATTCAATCGCTCTACTCAGAATTAATATTCACATATGTTAATCGAAGAGAATTTTTTTTTAGTTAATAATAAGTTCACCGTCCCATGGGCTCGAACCACGGAACAAGAACTCAGGACTGCAGTGACGCGCCCCTATGGGACGGAGAACTTATTATCAACTAAAAAATATATGAAAATATATTAATTCCGTTGTAGAGCGAATTGGATATTCAAGACCATTTTCGAAAGACATGTCCAAGCCATCTTCATTTATCCTTCATCATTATCTCATCGACTTGTGAAACTTCTCTAATTTCCCTTATGGAATCATTTTCTAACTCTGACCTGTCATCTAACTCCTAATATTCTTCTTGATACTTTGTTGTCAGATCGGCACAATATTTTAGATGCAGGTTCACTGGCATACTGTGATTCTTGTCCATATATCGATGCAGATCGTGGTAGACGTATTTTCGTATGCGATTTCAGTGTATTTGATATCCAAATTCTAATTCAGCCAGCCCATTCTTTCATTTGTGTATTTCAGTCTTTCACTAAATGTCAGCTCATGAGAAACCTGTATCCGATGTCGTTGTCCCTTTATTTGTGAGGTGACTTTATGAATCCTTTCTCCACGCAATATTTATTCCCCTTGTGCACTCCATATCCTCAATACGTTTTCTCTTTGATGTATTTAGAGTTGTGTATCTTCTGTCATTTAAAGAAACACTGTAATTCTTGAGGTTTTTGGTGATGGTTATATATCATATATATATATATATATAATATATATATATAATGTGTGTGTGTGTGTGTGTGTGTGGTGTGTGTGTGTGTGTGTAGTGTTTTATATATGTGTGTGTAAATATAAATACATTGTTGTATGTTCAAGCTTGTTTAATTCATATTCATATATGCAATGCTAAATACGGTCATGCCTACTTGATGGAGCACTCCTACGTCTCTCTGTTGGCAGTGCCATTCACATTTGGGTATGCGTCCTTTCCCATTATGCATTATTGTCTTTATTTTCTCATATATCCATGGTTTTCATCTTGTTCATAATAAAAGAGCATTGTTTTGAGACCGCCTCTTTCGTGTTTTGAGAAGGTCGCTTTCACGTGATAAATAGATCGCTTTTGTTTGACTGCACTTCCCCTTCCACCCCCCTCCCCCGACGATACCTAACCATCCTCCTGCCCTCTCCTACTTTCCATATCTTCTCGTGTATTTTGCACGGAACATGACACCTTCAGTGGCATTTGGCCAGTTGACCGGAGTCAGTCAGGTTGGATTTTGTTAGATTTGTTGTACTGTGAAATTGTTTTTAGGTGTTTTAATTTCAAGAAACACACACACACACACAGATAGAGAGAGAGAGAGAGAGAGAGAGAGAGAGAGAGAGAGAGAGAGAGTAAACCGGAGTCAGTTGGGTTGGATTTTGTTAGATTTGCTGTACTGTGAAATTGTTTTCAATTGTTTTCTTCTCAAGAAACAGAGAGAGAGAGAGAGAGAGAGAGAGAGAGGACGCCATTATGGAAAAACACATTTGCATTAAACAATACAGGTGGCCCCGTGTCTGTCTCAATTTGTTGGCAACATCGGCAAAATTCCCCTAACATTTTGGGAGAGGCTGTCTGACCCAATATAACATTGAGCATCTCTTGGTCACTAAAAGGGAGTTTTCTAGATAAAACCTTCAGGAAAATTCTTTTTTGAAAAAAAATTGGTTTGCGTTTCATATTTTTTTTCATATAAATTCTAGCTGCCTCTTACAAATGAATAATCTCCCTCTACGTAATCCACTTATGAGGTTAACTGAGACAGTGGATTTTTCAGGAAACCAACCTTGCTCCCTCCACCGTGGGATATATATATATATATATATATATATATATATATATATATATATATATATATATATATAAATGTTATAATATATCTATCTATATATATATATATCTATATATATATATAGTATATATATATATATACATATATATATATATATCGATATATATATAGATATATATATATATATATATATATATATATATATATATATATATATATATATATACCTATATATAGATATATATATATATATATAATTATATATATATCTATCTCTGTGTGTGTGTGTATCTATTTATATATATATATATATATATATATATATATATATCTATATATATAAAAGACATCTCTAGCAGGTGAGGCGAGCTTTGTCACCACCAAGGACATGACATCAAAAGTTATGTTTCCAGTTTTTATTATTATTATTATTATTATTGTACGCTGGAAACAGACCTTCTTTCTTTCAAACAAGTTTTATTGAAAATAATGGCAGAATTCACAGAATTGATTTTGTACAATATTCTTTCAATTCTCCTTATGATTTTTCTTTCTGGCACGCTGGTATTATAAAGCAGCTGTCCAATGTTCATCGTGCTGTAGGTCGTCAACGGAAATTTCGGGCGGGCTGGTGTTATCAAAAGCAAAACTGGTTATCAGGGACAGGCTGGGGTGGGGTCGTCAACAGGTATACAGGTGGGTTTCGTAGATCGGGAACAGGCCGTAGTCGTCAGGGGTCTATCCGGTATTTCTTGTTATTTCTTCTTTTCTGGTTTTCAAGGCGTCTACATGTTTCGGCACCTCGTTTGGCCATCTTCGGGACGGGATCGCTGAGTGCAATGGTCTGTGTCAGATGTATTACGCTATTTATTGCATTCGGTTGGCTTGAAGAAACGGGTACCTCACTTTTCATTGGCAATACCTGTGACGTCACGAGCGATGTCATCAGGGGGCCCGTTGCTGGTTGGCTGTCCTCTTCGTGGGCGGAGCCTCATCCTTATTGGTGATGGTGGAGGTCCCCTCGAAGGGCGTGCTACCAGGTCGTCCTCAGGCGAGAGCTTGAGCTGCGATCACCCTCATGGGGTTTACTAGGACGTCCTCAGGATGAGAGCTAATGCTTCTATCATCCTCAGGATCCCTCTGGTGCGATGGTCGTTGTGGGGCGGTGTCTGCTGCTCTCCTGACGGCGGTGGGGAGGAGGAAGGTCTCCTGTGTGATGTTTAAACTGGGCTTCTCCCTCCCGATGTGCAGCGCTTCTAAGATTCGCAAACGACGTAGATCGGGTGCCTGGTCGACATTAAACGCAAAGCCAATAGAATCATAGAAACTGTCAACGCAGCCACTAACGCCTTACACCTCTCTAGTATTTCTGGAGATTACAACCTCGGGTACATCTACGGTAATGTGAAAACTCACAACCATGGAAACCCTTTAAGACCCATCATTAGCCATATACCAGCACCCACATACCACCTTGCTAAACAACTAAATACTATTCTCACCCCCTACATCCCCAGCACACATAGTTTGAAGTCGTCTGCGGAGTTTCTGCAAGCCTTAAGATCCGCGCCCCCTGGAGGCAGTATTGCATTGATGGATGTAGAGTCGTTGTTTACTAACGTTCCTGTAGATGAAACCATCGAAATGATCCTTGAACGTGTCTACAGAGACCCATCCACCGACCCGCTGAATATCCCCGAACACGCCCTTCGCTCTCTGCTGGAAATATGCACCAAGAAGGCTCCCTTCATTAACCACCATGGCCATATGTACTTACAAATCGATGGTTGTAGCGATGGATCCCCCTCGGGCTCCTGTTTGCGAACTTTTACATGGGCATGGTGGAGGAGCGTGTCTTTAGAAGCATTAGGAAGCCATCTATATACGTAAGATATATAGATGACACTTTCATCCAAGCAGGAACGAGGAAGGAGATCGAGGAAATACGTCAAGCCTTCCACACCAACAGCCGTTTACGATTTACCATCGAATATAGCCGTGATGGCCGTCTCTTCCCTTCTGGACGTCCTGGTTGAACAGAAGGAGGGATGCGTTCGCTACAAGGGTTTACACGAAGCCCACGAACCTGGGAATGTGTCTGAACGGCGAGAGTGAATGCCCTGAACGCTATAAGGACACCACCATCAGCGCCTACGTCAGGAGAGCTCTTTCCCATTGTTCAACATGGGCGAGACACCAATAAGGAGATGGAACGTGCAGCCCAGGTCCTAGTAAACAACGGACACACCAACCGAAGCATCCAGAACGTCTTCAGGAAGAGCATGGAAGAATGGTACCTACAGGAACCCCACCCAGACCCCCAGCAGAAAATTAATTTTTTCTATAAGGGCACCTTCCATCGGCGGTATAGAAGACGAGCGAGCCCTACGGGAAAATAATCAGAATCACGTTTCTCCGACCGCACCAACGAAACAGCAGATCAACTTGATCATATTTTATACAAGTAAAAAAACACCCCCAATGCTAGTCTTATTATGAAAAATAACCCCGCACCGTTGCAGGATCCCTTGAAGAGGACGAACGTCATTTACAGATACATGTGCCCAATCCGAGGATGCTCGGAACTTACATCGGGATGACGTCAATGCGCCTCTCCAGAGGATCTCCTGTCACGCGCAGGAAGGGAGCGGTATTTATTTAATCATGCAAGGACTGCCCATAATAAAATAATCCGACGCAGCGACATCGTCGGTAACTTCGAGGTTATCGACCAGGCACCCGATCTACGTCGTTTGCGAATCTTAGAAGCGCTGCACATCGGGAGGGAGAAGCCCAGTTTAAACATCACACAGGAGACCTTCCTCCTCCCCCCACCGCCGTCAGGAGAGCAGCAGACACCGCCCCACAACGACCATCGCACCAGAGGGATCCTGAGATGATAGAAGCATTAGCTCTCATTCCTGAGGACGTCCCTAGTAACCCTGAGGGTGATCGCAGCTCAAGCTCTCGCCCTGAGGACGACCTGGTAGCACGCCCTTCGAGGGGACCTCCACCATCACCAATAAGGATGAGGCTCCGCCCACGAAGAGGACAGCCAACCAGCAACGGGCCCCTGATGACATCGCTCGTGACGTCCACAGGTATTGCCCAATGAAAAGTGAGGTACCCGTTTTCTTCAAGCCAACCGAATGCAATAAATAGCGTGAATATATCTGACACAGACCATTGCACTCAGCGATCCCGTCCGAAGATGGCCAAACGAGGTGGCCGAAACATGTAGACGCCTTGAAAACAGAAAAGAAGAAATAACAAGAAATACCGGATAGACCCCTGACGACTACGGCCTGTTCCCGATCTACGAAACCCACTGTATACCTGTTGACGACCCCAGCCTGTCCCTGATAACCAGTTTGCTTTTGATAACACCAGCCCGCCCGAAATTTCCGTTGACGACCTACAGCACGATGAACATTGGACAGCTGCTTTATAATTACCAGCGTGCAGAAAGAAAAATCATAAGGAGAATTGAAAGAATATTGTACAAAATCAATTCTGTGATTCTGCCATTATTTTTCAATAAAATATTATTATTTTATTATTATTATTATTATTATTATTATTATTATTATTATTATTAATGAATGAAATAATAGCCCATCATATTCGTATCTGAACTTCAGCGGATATCTTCAGTATTTCTGATATTTAAGATTTTTTTCCCTTTTATCTTATACGGTTTTATTTACAAAGGTAGTTAGTGTTCTCTTTGCGTTATGAAAGAATTCTGAATATTTTTTCTGATTTGGGCAGTTTTCTTTGTTATATATCCTCTATGGATATTTAATTTTGTTTTAATATAACCTCGAAGTAATACGAATTCCATTTTTGTATATTTTGATTTTTTTCAGGTTTAATGAATGTTTAATTCTTTTCTCCATTCTTGAGATTTCATAGGTTACCCATTTTTCTGGCTCTTATCAATTTATCTGTGATTATGTTTTTCAATGCTTTTTTTTCTATTTTTTATTTGTGTCATCTGAAAAATCACCATCGCCCAGCCTCCTACTCGCTAATAACCTTTTGCTGAGGCAAACCCATTTGACGTTTTCCTTCTCTCCCGATCCATTTCGGTGCTCTCTTCTCACCCCCCTCACGCCACTCACCCACTATCTCCCTCTTTCCTCCCCCGACTCTCCACTCTCCCTCCTTCCCCAGTTGGGGAATGTCATCAGCATAAATTTCAAGTGGGTGTCGCGCCGTTGAATTTCAAACAACTGCATTGCTTTTCTCGCCGCCGGAGGAGAATCGCGCGTTTATACATGAACACGAGGATTTTTCCCAAAAATGCCGGGAAAGAACATTGCGCAAAGACATCGAAAGGGGATGAGGCGAAGAGAGAGAGAGAGAGACCCCGGAAAAGAGACGAGAGAGAGAGATGAGAGAGAAGAGGAGAGAGAGAGAGTGAGAGAGAGATGTAATAGCAGGGGCAGATAAGGAAGGAAACAGTAGTAAGAGGCGGGGGTAGTAAGAGACTTGGAGGCGAAAAGAAGGGAAAAATGGAATTAGAAAGGGAAGTAGGGTTGATCAGGAAGGGATTGGTCAGAGGCAGAGATAAGAAAGAAGGTAGGAGATGAGGGGCAATAAAAGAAAGAATAGAGGTTGTCTTTTTGAGTATCCAGGAGGAGGAGGAGGAGGAGGAGAGAGAGAGAGAGAGAGAGAGAGAGAGATTGAAGAAGAAAAGCCAGGAGTAACTGTAAAAGGATTAAGGAGTAATTGTAAAAGGATTAACAAGAAAAACGAAATGATAGAATTGAAGTCTGTGTGTGTGTGCGTAGTAAATGAGGAACTGGTAATAGGTGAGGACTAAACAGAGGGTAAAAAGGAGAATTGCAAAGAGAGAGAGAGAGAGAGAGAGAGAGAGAAGGAGGGACATATGTATTTAGTTCATGTACTATTTAATACACTCCTGCGAGGCATGAGGGGGAGTTACATCGTCAATGCCTCGCGTAACTTGGGGGCTTAAATGGCATAGCAATACCAATGTATTCCAGCCCGATCATTCTTTTGAGGTTCCCTCCAGTGGCTCCGAGGCTCGATGATTCAAATGCTGTACCGAGGCGGAAGAATAGAGGGCGATGCGTTTCCCAAGCAACAACCAGAATGCGTTTTTTTTTAGTCTCCGGTTTTTCATTCAAACTTTGTGTTTGGAATCGGTTTTTTCCCGTTTTTTTATGTTGTTCAGTCAAATTGTGGATTTTGGTTTGCAGTCTCTTTCTGAACTCTGTTTCGTATTCATTTTTTTTTAATCAAACTGTGTATTCTGATACAAAATTCTGATTCGGTTTCATATTCGAAAGGGATAAGAAAGGCTGCGATCTGTAGGGAGATGAGCTCAGACAGCGATTTAGGATCAGATGAATATAGATCGTGTTACAAAAGCTGCTCGAAGGAAAGAGGACGAGGGGTGGGGTGGGACTGAGGGGCGAGATCTCCTGAGTAGGGAGAGAAAAAGAGATTTTAGTCAATTTATCCACCGATGATGCAAAGGCAGAAGCTCAGACAGTGAAACACGGAAATCTGCTTATTGACAAATCGCATGACGTCTTACATACGCATTACACATTTGATGAAAGATTTTAATTCAGTTCAAAACTATCAAGAATAGCTTATTTACAAGGTGTAAATAAGCTCAGCACTGGTGTCCTGACAATTTGCGGCCAATGATAATCCTTTGAATTACATCTCTGAGTTTTGTGGTACAGAAAACTGGCCGGAAGATGTAGTCTGCAAATTACAGATCTGTTACACGCACACACACATATATATATATATATATATATATATATATATATATATATATATATATATATATATATATATATATATATATATATATATATATATATATAGTATGTATGCAATGGCAGATTGCAAGTAAGCAAAAGTAAAAAATTTTCTAATTTTCTTATTGCTTTTCATGTTAATATTGTTGCCTTTATTTTTTTCCTCAGAATTACTAGTAACTTCTGCAGTGTGGCCATAACATTAATTCATCTCTAATAATACTAGTGTTTTTCTTGTCCTTAATTCTTGTTTAATTTTAAAGAGATTGAAGTCATTAAACGCTATTTAGGTACTCATTTCCCTGTTGAATAGTTCGTAGTCTTAATTGAATATTCCATGTTTTCCACAGGGCCTTCACTCCCCAGCTGGTCAGCTTCTACCAGCACGTGAAGGAGAACACCAAACACCAGCTGGAGATCGTCTTGGTCAGCAGCGACCACGATGAGGAGGCCTTCAATCACTACTTCGGGGACATGCCCTGGTTGGCACTGCCCTTCTCCGACACCAAGAGAAAGGTAAGGCACAGGGGCTTTCGTAACTGCATGGATCAGGGTGTGATGATATGGTAGGTAGGAGGGCAGTTATTTAAGAGGCTGGTCGAGCAAATTCAATTGGTGATATATATATATATATATATATATATATATATATATATATATATATATATATATATATTATATCTATAATATATATATATATATATAGTAAGGGGGAATGTACAGACTTATCATTTTTAACTTCTCTGGAGACTGAGAGTTCAGGCGACAATCTAAGCATGCTGATGACTCTTTTTTGGGTGGTATGATGTTAAAGTTCCTTGCCTAAGCATATCAGTGCCATGATAGCTTGTTCAAGGTGCCTTTGAAAACTGGCTGCAACCAGTTACCGAAGATTGTGAATTCATGTGTATGTGTGCGCCTATTCTGTTCATAATGGCATCTTTAGCCAAAACTATGGGGAGACTTATGGAGAGGTCTGTGCGAGAAAGGCAGAGCCATGATGGCTTATGCCGAAGAGTTTCCTTTTGAAAGTTGTGATGTTCCAAGCTGTAATGGGTAAGAGTCAATGTGCTTTAGCCAAAGTTGTGGCTTAGTTGTCTGTTTTGATATTTTGTAAAGATGTTCTTTTTCCATTTAATCTTTTGACTTTGTCTTTACAATTGTGTGTGCTCACTAGTGTGTTCTCCTGTCTTTTAAACAGGTGGATCTAGTGGAGGGGACTAAGTGTCCTAGTGGAGGGGACTAAGTGTCCTAGTGGAGGAGACTAAGTGTCCTAGTGGAGGGAACTATAATATTTTGGAGAAGAGATAATTGGTGTTTGACTATTACTGATTAAGACTATTGTTTACCGGGGGTTATCTGAGTTAATTGATCTATGAGTTATCATTCTATTAATTATCCTGTGAGAAACCTGAATTATTCAATTAGTACTTTGCTTTGAATAAACGTATATTTTTGTAGCTCCGACTCTGACTTGATGACCTGATGGAATGGAGAGAGAGAGAGAGAGAGAGAGAGAGAGAGAGAGAGCGAGAGAGGGCTATTGCCAGTGATTGCCTTGAGAGAGAGAGAGAAAGAGAGAGAGAGAGGAGGGACAGTGTTACCAGTTCGCCTTCCACTATGGCTAAACGCTTACCAAATATGAAAATAGCGGGGGCGACGCTCCCGTTGTTAATATATATATATACATGCATCTCAGATCAAATCAGTTTTATCTGCTTTGGTGATAAGGCAGAGGAAGTGATCACGACAGGATGGGTGTTTACTGAGATTTCTGGTTAAGACTATGATTTGCTTATAAATATGTTTATACAGCGACAAAAACAGATACACATACATTATATTATATATATATATATATATATATATATATATATAATATTATATATATATATGTGTGTGTGTGTTTGTGTTTATTTATGTATGTAAGTATATATACGTATTTAGAAGCAAATCATGATCACTTTTCTCCACCTTATCATTAGAGCCGATAAAACTGATTTGAACTGAGATAAATGAGAATTTTTATTGCTGTGCATAAGTGAGATTGCTCTCTTGACTTTTGGACCCTATGGATCATAATAGCTTGCACCTCAACGGAAATATGTGTAGCGCAGTTTTTACAAGGCTTTTATTCCAATTTGTTTTTTAATTCAACGGTACCATCTATTTTCAGCCTCATAGTGGGGCTCAGTGAGGGAGGTATTGGTAAGGGCTACCGGGGACAAGTTATGTTATCTGATCACGTTATCACCCGGTTTCAATTCGCAGTACGTTTCACCAGGCCTCCATCGCTAAATGTCGTGGCAAGTTAATTTGTCATGCCTAACATATCTATATATTCCCTACCCAGCTCCCTCTGGCAATCGCATGCTAGCTGGTTGCCATATAGGACTGTGCTCTGATTTTCTCTTTTGCAGTAGACAGGTTGTCGGTGTTTTCATGCTCTCAAGAGTGTCATTTTTATTCTGTACTGATAACTTTGTCACCTAGGTGAGCGGAAAGCTCGAATGAGCTCCTGCGATCAAAAACCTTTTTGGCTTATTTACGAATATTTGTGTGTCATTTTTCACATTTTCGACTTCTCCAGAAGAACTGAATCAGTTTCAACCAAACTTGGCTCTAGGTATCCTTTTGTAAAAGGGATGCAAGTGTATTCAAATGTTGAGTCTGGGGTGCCACGGGAGATGGGGGGAGGGGGAGAGAGGGAGAGCAGGATACAATTTAGTCTGTGAAAATGGCGTATGGTAATTTAAAAATGTACTCCAAGACTACTGATCCATAAAGACCAGATTTACGTGAAAGCGTCTTTCTGGAATCCAGGTTCAAGTTGGTTCAATACATGGTTCCCTTGGGCCAAGTAGGACTTTGCAAGTGTCAAATTTTTGCATAGCGAATGTATAAGAAAACTTTACAAATCTATTTCTCAAGGACAGCAGGGCTACAATTTATTATATTATTGTAAAAAAAAAATCTTCGTGTAGTGTTTATTTAAGTCTGTTCAGTTCAGGGCCTAAGGCGCGCAAGTGAGACCACAGTAGATTCTACATGGGAATGTGAAGGAAATATCTTAATCTTGGACGTACTAGTGAGCAAGTGGCTCAAGTGAGCACAGTGGCCCTAAGACCACCAGTTTGTTAGTTGTGTTCATTCCATTTTGCTAGTTTTATGCATTCCTTTTTATTATTTATATGTACTCCTTTTTTGTTATTTGTGTTCATTCCATTTTGTTAGTCGTAATCATTACTTTTAACCGTAGATTAAATTTTAATTGGAATAATTTTTTTATTAAGTTTTTATAATATTTTTTGTATTGATTACTTGAGGCAGTGAAGGCTTTTCATCGTTGAGATTATTTTTGGCTTTCGCAAGTTCTATAAATATAGCGGATATTAGGCCATTTATTTATGGTTTTGGAGGCTGAAGAGGTTACAAATCACACAAGTCATGTCAGAAGGAACAGATGGCGTTAATTATATATTTGTCTGACGATGATATTTGTGACGGCGGTTAATGCACGAAGGTTTTTTTTGGGGTGGGGTGGGGGTATTGGACTGTATTAGCCCACTTTAAAATCCACCTTCGACGATAACCAGTTCGACGTCGGTCACTCGTAGACGTTGGGTGAGCATCTCAAGTGGTGGACAAAAGACTTGCAAGATGAAATTGTGCGAGAGCGAAGAAT
>NC_087206.1:27690932-27693432 GCF_015104395.2 Macrobrachium nipponense
ATTATTATTATTATTATTAAAAAGTAATTCTGTTATCAAGATTATTGGTTATTGTTATACTGTATTGTTGCCGGTATTGTTGTATGCGAATTTGTATATTTTCCTGACTCTTTCTGTTATGTATATATACATATACACACGAATAATTTTTTGGACTGAAAAGAGTCATTTATATAATGTCACACAGATTCATAAGCCTTATAGGGTTCCAAACTTGACAGTTGAAAAATCATAATACATTGCTTTCGAATAGTTTTCTTGTGCCTTAAATACTAAAGTATAAAGAGAACATTGGACTTTTATATTTTCTTGTTTGCAGAAGCCATTTGCTCATGTTTTAAGCTTTCCCAACCTTTTGGGGTAAAATATTTCAGCAAAACATGAAAAAACATATTTTTTATGACCTTTTTGCTCTTTGATTTCGCACAAGTACATTGGCAATTACTGTTCACTTCAAATTTCACTTTTTTTGGCCACTTGGAAATTCAAGTGAATTTTTATAGGAAAAAATGAATGTGAATTCGAAAATGGAGAGAGAGAGAGAGAGAGAGAGAGAGAGAGAGAGAGAGAGAGAGAGAGAGAGAGAGAGAGAAATCTGAAGACGATGAGGTTATTATGGTTGAAGTTTACATTAGATTCCTTTCAGCTGCCTCGATTGAATTATTCTGACTGATACTTGTTCGTTAGGTTGCTATTTATTCCTTGATTGATGCTACCTCCCTTTAATTATCTAAGATATGGCGCCAAGTTATTGACGGAAATCAATCGATCTAACCCATATCTATTAAGAATTTGATCCTAGAATGCATGTTCTTGTAGGGGATACGAGACATGCTGTCTTATGTATTACTGTACAACCTTAACAAAAAGTGAGGATTATATTTGGTATGGTTTCACCTGCATATCTGAGAAATATTTATCTTAGTGAACGCACGGTATACTATGCAGTGCAGAATGTTTAAATATCACTCTCGAACCTTCAGTATTTGATGAAAATTTTAACCATCGACTCGGGGCTACAAATACCGGGCAGGATTTTGAAGCATTGAATTTCAAGAGGGAATGATTTGATCGAGGCTCTTCTTCCCAAAGCGCGGATATGTTCAGACTGAGAAGCCTTTCTTACAAGCCTCGTGCATAGTTGCACTTTTTGTGTGCTAAGAAAAAAGTGGTATTGGGGACATACGCAAGAAAGAAACAGTTACCCCTGTCAAGTGACGTTATCTGTTCCAGGATATCTGACGTATCTTGAAGCAGGTGATTGGAGACATCAAAGCCAGTCTCATCAATGTAAGTCCTTAGTTAGAAGAGTCATCCAATGTCAGTTTTTGTAGTCAGTTATTGGTGTTTGTAGGGTCCAATAAGGAGAGAGTGATCCATTGATACTAACTAAAAGACGAGTGATGTGTTCAGTCTCGTGTAAAGATTTCGTCTTGATAGTTGAGAGGATTTTCGAGTTCCATGATTCTCTTTTCACTGATAAAGCTCCCGCCATATTAGGAAACATATCAGACTTTGCTACCCTTGTGAAAAGGAAGGTACCCCTGTCGCTGTCACACATTGTGTTGCATCACCTTACAGTAGCAACGATGTCGCTACCAGATGCATGAACAATGTTTAGTTAGTTGTACGTGCAGTAATTTCATCGGAGGACAAGCCCTAGATCGCTGCCTCTACAAAGTTTATGAGCGCCCCGGTGGCGTGGTCGGTATGGTGTTGGCGTGCCACCTCGGTGTCCGCGAGTTCGATTCTCGGGCATTCCATTGAGGAGTGAGAGATGTGTATTTCTGGTGACAGAGATTCACTCTCGACGTGGTTCGGAAGTCACGTGAAGCCGTTGGTCCCGTTGCTGAATAACCACTGGTTCCATGCAACGTAAAAACACCATACAAACAAACAAACAGATACAAAGTATATGCGAAGGAATCAGAGACGAACATAATGTTCTTCTCCACGCAGAAGCGAGGCGGCCTTTCCATGGCCAGTTGCGTACTCGTGAGCTTCAATTACACAAAGAAACTGAAAATCAAGCAGATCATTTTATAAATAGGGAATTTTTATTGTCCTTGGCGCACACGACAGATATACTCAAACACGTCAGTGATTTTCACGTCTCCATCAGGTCACAGAGTTGACAATGATCAGACAGTGACAAGGAGTTCGCCTTCGCCTGCTTACTTCATGAAGCTGCCAACATTAATGGGAAAAGAACTACCCGCCATGTCTGCGGTGCGGGTAGTTCTTTTCCCATTTACAGGCAGGATATCAGTCCTTCTGAGGAGACCTCACCAGGGAAAGGTTCCTGTTGCTCAGGGGCGGAGGCAGGATCTTTCTATTTTTTCACCTCTATTCCATGACGGGTGATCTGGTTGATATGAAAGCGAGTGAAAAAATAGTAAGAGAGTTTCATTACATTCAGCGAGAGAGACTGGTGTGAACAACTCAACATATTTCTCCAGTTAGCTGAGGAAGTTTTAGAGGTCTTTGCGCCTTTTGTAAC
>NC_087206.1:27698432-27748432 GCF_015104395.2 Macrobrachium nipponense
ATGACGTATCGAGTTACGTCGAATTTGTTTCACAGTCAGCACAACTTTTCTTAATTCTCATCACCCAATATATGTGTGTGAAGGTATGATTTCTCTCTCTCTCTCTCTCTCTCTCTCTCTCTCTCTCTCTCTCTCTCTCTCTCTCTCAAGTGATTTAAGTTATGGCAAGTGGACCGTTCGACCTCGTTCACTTAGTTTTGTTACGTTCACTTTTCAGTTTAACGACGCAGACTATCATAAAGAAGATTATATTACGAATGTAATGATGATTGAGAGAGAGAGAGAGAGAGAGAGAGAGAGAGAGAGAGAGAGCGTCGGGTGATTCAATGCATATGAGTTGACTTTAGTCTGGGGCAGAAGGAGACATTTTGGAAGCGGAGAGCAACACCTTGATGCCGTAGAGGCGAACTTTGGTTTCCTGCGAGGAACTCAGTCACCCTTAGTGGTCTTGTCCCTCCCGCCCTCATTAATTTAGCTTCCCACCTGCCTCTAATGAGTTGTATGGGGGGGTCGGTAGGAGCCGGGTGGGAGTGCATTGGTGGAGCAATGGGGGCTCAACTGATACACTTTTTTTTTCTTCATATTTTGTAATATATAGTAAGATGATTTTCCTATGCATTTGTTTATTTGAATAGTGTACGATTGTCCATAAGATGTGACGTATATATTGATATATGTTTCAAGCCTTGAGGCATTTTTGCTGTCTGAGGTGGAACGAATTTTCTTGCTGTTTACATAGGGCCACGAACTGAAATAAAGTGATTTGTGTCATTCAGTTCCTGTTCTTTGCTTCTACTGTACTTGTTCGTTTGCTACTTACGGTGTTTGCCATAGCAAATAGCATATGCTTACTGTTGTAGTCCTTCATTTAACTTCAATTATGTTTGTTTCTCGTAGATTTTATCCTAATCTATCGTGTTTGCTATTTTCGGTTCGTGACTCATCTAAAACTGCACGTGCCAATGGTGGTTCCTGCTTTAAATGATTATATGTATGCTGCTTGTAGTTCCTGCTGAGCATTGATAATTTGCTCGTGGCCTAGCATAAACTATTTTCTTGGCTTCAACACTTATTTATCTGTGACTTCGTTTCTTGCTGACCATATGTTGAATGTTCTTTTTTTTTTTTTTTTTTTTTTTAATAAGTGCTTTATTTAATATTCACCCCTTTGCTTTTTTGCTCGTATTAAGGTATTCGCACCTTATAATAGCATCATGCGTTACATGTTACCCCTGTCCTACAGTCACTAAGGAAGTCTGCAAGGTTCATTTAGTTTATATTTATTCTTAGCTTACAAAGAAACTGGTTTCTGTGACAGCTGTATCTGGTTTATCGGAAACTACCGCTTCTGTTGATGGCCTGACTGCTACTCGTTTTCAGAACAGATGTTGTAAGGTGATAGTTTTTTTTTTAAGCTATTGGTAGATTATCTATAATTGTCAGGTTTTATTCTTTTAGATGTTTCGACAGACTGGATGTTCAGTTCACACACATGCATATATATATATTATATATATATATATATTATATATATATATATATATATATATAATATATATATATGCATGTATGTATGTATGTGTGTGTATATACTATTATTATAGGATGGTATGGATGCTGTAGTAGTATATGTGTTGTATTACTAAATGACTAAGGTACTTAAACTTTCCTTTACCAACGCTCTTCAGTAATTGATCGAACCGTTATTATAAATACTCACCTTTCATACTAGCGTTCCGATCTCATTTAGCCAGCGTTAGAAAAGAAAGGTAAAGTAAGATCAAGGTAAAGAAAACTGGGTGCAGAGTAAAAGTCGTCCATGGGGTCACTAGAACTCGAAAGCATTGGGCACCACCGACCCTGTTCCGTTGTCCCGGCATACCGGTCCCGCAGCCCATATTTGGAATAGTCCCCCCTAACACGCCCACATACCTACTGGCAGCAGAAAACGGGTGACGTAAGGTTCGAGGCACGTATAGAAAATGGCCTGCTTGTGGCTCGTACTAACTCTAGGTCAGTAGATTTAGTCTTACCAGGTGAAAAATTTATCTTTATTTGGTCATCAGTTGAGGCTTTAGGGTACATTTTATGCCTGTCACGGACCTGCTTCTTTAGTTTTATTGTTTGTCATGTTTTCCAGCCGCGCACACTCGAACTCACTTGAAAACTTTCCAGTCTTCCTTCGGTAACCTACTTGTACCCTGGAAGTCAGCATCAGAATTCATTATGTTAATTCACTTCTTAAATAAACATGGGAGGCTTTCGATGTATTGCTTTGATATTGTTTATCATAGAAATAATCAGTTCAGTTATAGATTATTTTTCAGATGACTACATGGTCATGAATCGTACACATGGCATCCATATACGTTATATACATGCATGTTAATGAACGTCAAGCCGTTTTCTATAATAGGGCGTGGCTTCAGAGAAGAATAATTCACGGTCATTACTACATTCATACTTTAACTACATAGGCTAATCTTTTACAGGAAATATTCCACAACTTTTGGCCGTTTTAAACTTTAGGCTACATGCTAATTACTCCAATTGTTCCCCATGTTGACATATCAGTAAATCAGGTACCTGGTTATTAGGCGGAATATGTGGAGTTGCTGCCAAGATATGTTATAGCACAACGTGCTAGCAACCTCATACCAGTAAGACTATGAAACTATAGGAGAGAAAAGGCATATGATGTTAGAAAATTGAGATTGGATTGGTAAACGCCCTGGTTCACGCCTGACCTGCCACCATCAGTCGACCTAGCTGTGAATGTGCCAGCACAAGCTGGAAGCCAAGGTCATGAGGTTAGCAGCCTCATTTATGAACAAGGTTTTACAATCCTGTATCGCCACTCCCCTTCCAGAGGGGTTATATATGTATGTATGTATATATATATATATATATATATATATATATATATATATATATATATATATATATATATATATGCGTATGCGGTATATGATGTATTTGTAAATTATTTTATGAGCAAGTCTTATCATTACATTAGTCAGTGGTGTGTTGCAAAACTGAAATTCTTAGCCTGAAAGATGATACGATTAGTCAAGGTTGACGCCATGCAACCTGTGCATGATTTTTTCCTTTAACATTGTTGTTTTTTTGCTTCTTACCAGTTAATTCTCTGATTTCTAGCTCTCCTCCTTTTGCTCTCTTTTATGAGCAGTTCATTTTCTTCCAAGTACTTTAGGCCGTTTTATGAGTCATTCCTCATCTTTCGTGTTTTCTGACATCGTTTGTCTTTTGTTCTCAACTCGCTTTTCTCTTCTGATTTCTCTCGATGGTTACGTAAGCCGATTGCCTTATTTCTCGTCCCTTATTTCATTATCTCTGTGTTCATTATTCATTCTTTTGTTCTTATCCCCCCTCCCTTTTTTTTTATTTTGGTCTTACAACGTCATTCTTTATCCCCATCTGCCTCCGCCTTCTTTGCCTCAGTACGCCCATGTTTCCTTTGTAGCCTTCAGTCATTCTCCATCTAATTCTGTTTATATTCATCTTATTCTTCACCTCTTTTTTTTTTTTCTCCTTCCTCACAATTGTTTCACCAGTTATTCCCCATAATCTGCCATACTTCCCACGCTTCCGTTCATCTCTCCATTCTTCTCGTGGTGCTTGCCTCCCTGTTTCTCTTCCTGGTTTCTCCCTCAATTTTTCTCCTTCCTTTCTCATCCGCAGAATATCCAAAGGCCGTGTTCTCGTCTCCCTCGAGATGTCCCCAATCTGTGATTGTGGCTGCGCCTTAGTGCGCCTCACTTGAGAAGACTTCCCATTCTCCCTCATTTCATTATACCTAAAGTATTCGTAGTCGTTTATAATTACTTGTGTGATTCGGATGCTGAAGGGTTCGTGGGCATTAACACATGGTATGTTTTTGTATTTGTTATCTTAAGTTTTATGGCTTAATTCCCAAAGGGGGATAGTGCCGTCCTGTAGGCATAAATAAAGGTTCTTTGCAGCGTCCGTTCGGCCCCTAGCTGCAACCCCTTCCATTCCTTTTACTGTACCTCCGTTCATATTCTCTTCCTCCCATCTTGCTATCCACCCTCTCCTAACGATTTTTTCATGATGCGACTGCGAGGCTTAACCTCATGTTGCACTTTCAAACCTACCTACTCTCAATTTCTTTTCCATTGCTTGGCCTTTGGCCTAAAATCTTCATTCCTTTCCATTCCCTCTTGCCATTGTATGTCATCGTCTATAATTAATTGTGTAATTCGGATGCTGTATCTTTGTAGGATTGGATGAAGTTTTTCTTATGCATTAAACAAACTTAACTCTTTTCATGCACTGCATATTTATACCTTTCTGTGGAAATTTTAACCATAACTGGTGTATAGATTGGCCTTGGTATGTATATATATATATATATATATATATATATATATATATATATATATATATATATATATATATACACGCACACTCAACTTATGTGCTCATAGCTGTTGCGAATCCAGTTGATACAAACCTCTCAAACACCCAGCTCTCATTTCATACACATTTATTAGACACTAATAAACAAAAAATGTGTATAATAAGGTAGCGTACAATTAGACTCAATTAAATGTCATGTCTGTGGACGGTAAGCTTGAAACTTCTCGCATCAGAGTCGCATGTAGGTCGCAGTTGCTGGTTAAGTTCTACTTACGTCCTCTAGTGCTTTTTCATTTTTCTTTTTCATTGCGGGATCATCTGTGGTTTCTGCGAGATTTGTAGATATGCGTTCGCTGCGTTTGAGGTATCGATTATCTTTTGTGGGTCTTCTGATATCTGAGTGTTTTGTGTTTTCCTCTTCTCTCTCTCTCTCTCTCTCTCTCTCTCTTCTCTCTCTCTCTCCTATAGGAGAGAGAGAGAGAGAAAAAGGGTGAGAGAGAGCAGGAGAGAGAGGAAAACAACAAAAACACTGGATACAATATATGCCTTATATATCTCGCGCCGTCCTCTCCAGTAATAACAAGCTGTGTTACTTGATCATCTCTCTCTCTCTCTCTCTCTCTCTCTCTCTCTCTCTCATTTATTAATGCAAAAACCATAAACACCTTGTCCATTAAACAAGCTGTTACTTGATCGTAAAGTATTTTCTCTATCAGACAATTTCACTCTCGTATATACGTACGTACTACTTACGCTCAGAAGCATCACTTCCATGCACGCAAACTTTATTTTCCTTCATAAATATCTTTCTCTCTGACTTATACATAACGTTAACGTACACAGGAGTACACATGCGTTCACTTATACACTAGAAAACAAAACTACCATATTTTCACAGCCTTACTTTAATACTTGCAGGAAGTGAAAGCACGAACAGTTTCAGCCAGAGTTCTTCAGATTTCCCTAAATTTCCGGTAGAGAAGTCAAGAATATTGACATTTGAAATGGCGTTGTCAATAACAGCGTCGTTATAGTTTCTACGCTGCAACTGCACGTGCAATTTAATTCACTGGGGTTTGCTGAGAGCGTACGCATTTTCCCTTCCCCGGTTGGTAAAGGGAATGACATCCATGCACGCCAATGAGAGAGAGAGAGAGAGAGAGAGAGAGAGAGAGAGAGAGAGAGAGAGAGAGAGAGAGAGAGAAGCGGGGTTTTTAGCATAGTAGGACCTAATACTTATGTCACTGGACACAAAAATCTCTTTACTGCATATGTTATATGTAATATATATATATATATATATATATATATAATAAATATATGTAATATATATATATATATATATATATATAATATATATATATATATATATATGTGTGTGTGTGTGTGTATGCGTGTGTGCACATATGCATATATACTTACATATACACACACTTGGTATATTTATATACATATTCCTATTTAAGAACTATTTCCCCAAATATGAATAAAGGAAATGAATTACAAGCAGTGTGCAATATATTCACGTCTTGTCCATTTGGAGGGAAAGAAAAGTATTTTTGAATGGACAGTTGGACTTGCTCCATGAATATTGTAGTTAGTTTCTCTCTCGAATGTTGAGGCCCTGCCTTTCTTTCTTGTATGCCCTTAACTTATAAAACAAATAGTTCCCATTCATGTCCCGTGAGTCCGTTCCCTCACATATATATTCGATATACTGAAATGGTTTGCTTTCTGTTGTCTGATGGGAATGAAAATATGTAATGTACCTAAAACCATGAAAGATATGCAGATATGCACAAACACCTACGATTAAACCATGGTAGTAATGAATAGTATAAGTTAATATATTTCCATTTCTAAACAATCCCATTCATTATTTACACATTTTGGTCCATAGACCCACTGATCGGTATTAAAAGTTAAGTCTTAAGCCTGTGACACAGTATGGTAGAATTGTGAAAAACTGGAGAAGACTGAGGTTTGTAGCATGACATTATATGATGCTATCTGCTATCTCCCCTCTTTTTTTCTGTTTTAATTTTAGTCCTCCTTTAGGATATATGTCTTTCTTCCTGTCCTTATGTCTATTTATATAAATTTTTTAAATTAAACGTGAGTTTACTAACCCCATGTCGATGCAGGTATCCATTTAAAGCTAGGTGGACTGGTGTTCAGATGGTGAGGAGCTATTCACGGACCTTGCAAACGTGAACTGAAACCTTCGCATCTTATTCGCTGGGGTGATAAACTCTCTCTCTCTCTCTCTCTCTCTCTGCTCTCTCTCTCTCTCTCTCTCTATATATATATATATATATATATATATATATATATGTATATATATATATATATACTATATACATATATAATATATATATATATATATATATATATATATATATATATATATATAAAATATATATATATAAATATGTATAGTGAACAAGACCACAGTTGATGGTCGAAAGCTTTAATCCTGTACGAGAAAAATATATATACATAGGATTTTACTTCATTGTGGATTGTATCCCCATATATATATATATATATATATATATATATATAAATAAAATATTTATAATATTTCTCTCTCTCTCTCTCTCTCTCTCTCTCTCTCTCTCTCTCTCTCTCTCCAGCGTTCATTTAAAACGCCCCTTTTCCTCGACGCAGCCATAAGCCACCAAAACGGCGGAATGCAGTCACATCACACCATATTTAGAAGCTCGTAAAAACCGATGCATTTCCTGTGTGCGCGCCCTCTGAGCCCGGATCCTCGTTTTTAATGGGTATAAAACCGCCCATAAATTTTTGATGAATTAGGACGTACAACATGTTTATTCGAGAATATGTATGTCTATGAATATCCTCTCTCTCTCTTCTCTCTCTCTCTCTCTCTCTCCTTGGGGTTTGACGATATTTTCAATTTGCGATTATATACGTGGATGGTCGTGGAGTGTTTTTCTTTTTTCTCTTCTCAGTATTCCATGTCATTCTTTACGTATGAGTATACAGAACTTATTTCAACAAATAATCTCTCTCACTCTTTCGTCGATTCTTGATCATTATCATATGTGTTTGTTTGATAATTCCCACAAGATATTTAGTTGTAAAGAGATTTCGGTTTACGGTTATGTGTTCTTAGTTTTTTGTTCAACTCTTACGGCTAAAACGAAAACGATTAATTCTCGTGTACTTTTTGATTACAATTCGTTTCCATTTTGATGTTTTAACGATTGTTAAAGAGCGGACAAGTGCAATATTTGTCTGCGTTGCAGAAGACCAAATCGCGTGCATGAAAAAAAAGCATTCAGCTTTACTTGTTTGTAATTAGTGGGTTGGGTGATACTTGACTGAGTGGTAACTATTACTTACTTTACCCTCATTGGTTTAGAGCACGTAATTACCGTTGCTTTCATACTTTGATTGTTTAAAAAACGTAAAGTATTATGTTCAACTGTTTTAAAACCAGATACCATTTATCCTACTAATTTCCCAGTTTTTAAAGAACAAATTACTTTAACCTTCCTTCGAGTAGTGGGCTAGGGCCGTCAGTGCACCTCATGTGGTGGACTTTAGGCATTACTAGAGGTTTTAGCAGCGTCCTTTCGGCCCCCAGCTGCAACGCTTTTCATTCCTTTTACTGTATTTCCGTTCATATTCTCTTTCTTCCATCTTCCTTTCCACCCCCTCCTTAACTATTTATGCATAATGCAACTGGGAGGTTTTCCTCCTTCTACACCTTTCAAACCTCCTTTCAGTCAAATTTCCAATTTTCCAAACGGCAGAATGACCTCATCGGTCCCAGCGCTTGGCCCTTGGCCTAAATCCTATATATCCCATCATCCTTTAACCTTCCTGACGTTTGTCGTTTGAAAGCAGCCAGTGATCATGTCTATCCTCAACATCCATTGCTAAATTATCCAGTTGTTACTTCACATTTGATCCAGTTCCTTTCATGTCATGGGCGTGGCACAAAGTTCTCCAGATTTCAAGGTCATTTTTGTTTTTTGCCTTTACTTGTGTCATGTCTATCTTTTATGACGCTGATTTACTAGGGTTGTATAAGTGAATAGATGTTGTAAGTAGGCAAGTTTGCTATTTTGTAGAGATGGCTTTATGTATGTACACACACATACACACACAAACACACACGTATATATATTATATATATATATATATATATATATATATATATATGATATGTTGTGTGTGTGTGTGTATTTATATAAACACACACACACACACACACACACACACACATATATATATATTGTATATATATATATATATATGGTGTCTGTAATTCAAGTTCATTTGGGTTAAGCTTATACAATGTACATATGCACCATACGCGCGTTTGTTAGACAAGTACATGAACACACAGACACACACACACATGTGTGTCTGTGCGCGTGTACATGTATATGTGTAGGGTGGTTGCATATGTTTGTGCATTAAGATAAACATGCTGTATACATTTTCAGTTGTGTAATATATACAGAATTCATACAAGTATTCTAGACCCCTTTCGTCCTGCGCAGTTTTACGGAGCAGCATCGGGGACTCCTTAAATCTCATCCCCCTTTCACAGAGATTAGTAAGCAACCGACCTATCAAATATTTATGGAGTCAATTCAATTTCTTCGATTCCATCTCAATTTCATTATGCGTTAGGCTTAATTCTGTTGTAGATCGAAGAGAGAGTTCATATTCCATGTTTGAAGTAATTGCGTTATTTTGGAGTAAAATTTATAGCTTTTTCTGTTCCGCAAGGTGAATGATATTATTGTTATTTATCTGGTTTCTGTTTATTGTTGCGATGGATTTTATGTATGTTTGTTTTGATTAATAAATTTTATGTAATGTATCAGATGAAAGCGATTGTTCCGGCAATGACCACTTATACTTTTATTTTTAAAAACTAAATAAAATCCTAAGTTTATACGCATCTGTTCGCAAGTAATGTGATATGCTGGGCAACAAAGTTGGAAAATGTCACACAACCTCACTCCCTAATGTCAAAAACTGGAGACGTAAAGGTACTGACTATCTGAATAATGAGAATCACACATCCTAAGCTACGACTCTCGCAAGGTTATCACGTTTTTCTGTAATGCCCAGATACTCCTCTGGTTGAAATTATGCGTAAGAGGCCCCCCCTCCCAACCCAATCTTCTCTACCACCACTCCCATCATGGAGACCAACCCTCTGGCACACGGGATCCTATGCATTCTTGCAGTTAGCACAGCAATATTACGTATTATGTAGCTGGGGCGATAACGATAGTGTGGCGCAATACGCTCGCGGAAACCAGATTATGAGTTTTCCCGTAACAATAAAAAGGATTAATGATTAAATTGATAACAGATTAAAAAACAAGCATTAGCCTTGAAGTGCTACTTCCCGGGTGAGGGCAGGACAGGGAAGTCCCCTTTTTCATGCTTCGCACTAGATCGGATACATAAGGAAAGTTAAAAGTAGGATTGCTCCCGTAGTGCGTAGTTCAGTCAGTGCACCTTATGCGGTGCACAGAAGGCATTATTTAAGGCTCTTCGCAGCGTCCCCTCGGCCCATAGCTGCAACCCGTTTCATTCCTTTCACCGTACCTCCGTTCATATTCTCTTTCTTCCAACGTTCCACCCTCTTCTAACATTTGCTTCTTAGTTCAACTGCGAGGTTTCGTCATGTTATACCTTTAAAACCCCGTTTACTTTCAATTTCCGTAGCAGCGCTGAATGACCTTATAGGTCCCACCGTTAGGCCCTTGGCCTAAATTTATACTCCATGCCATTGCCGAGTAGGATTACGACCCTTTCTTTGTGAAGAAAGAAAGATGAAACAACGAAAACACGTATCAAATTTGTGCGATCTGTTGCATCCTCTAAAACCTCCATTACTGAAACTTTGGCAACAGCCCGACCCACCCAACCCAGTCCTGAAAAAAAAAGTCGATACCAAAACTTGCTAACAAGCTGTATCGTTGTGGTGCCCGATAGCGATTGGATTAAGCAAGAGGAAATACTACCCTTGACGATTGCAGTAAGCTGAGGAGACACAGGCCCTCGAACAGAGCATTAACTCGATTACTTAATGAAGACGTCATGCACGGAACGCTTAGACACGCAAGTCTGCGAAATTTCAGGTTTCCATCAGCCCGACCAGGGAAAGGAGGGGCAAGCGCCCCTGTTAAAAAGCCTATAGTATGATTTGCAATTAAGAGCGTGTAATGCAAGTTTTCGTGGTTGAAGAATCTGTGTCATCGGGATATTATTACATCTATTTTGTAGTTTTGTAGCCATGGCATGTATGGCAGTCTGCAGTCGAAATACTTGCCCTAGGAATATTATATATAATTATCAGTATTATTGTCAAGTGAGATCAAATGGAATTTTGTAACATTAGTATGGAAAAATTTGTGTAACCTTAGTATGGAAAACTGTCTGCCTAAAAATAGTTTATAGTATCACTATTTTTAATATCCATTTTAGAGGAGGTAATTATAAAACTAGTAATATTAGTACCATATAAAATCGTTTGTTTGAAAGTATCGGATATGATTCTAATTTTATTATCATTAAATACTGATAGGTATAATTTTTATCATTTATATCTGAGCCACTATGAGCCAAGGGAGTCACCAGAGTAGTAGTAGGAACAGCATTATTATCATCATCATTATTAGTAGTATGCATTCCAGATTTAATTATGAGCCATTTTGTCATCAGGCTCTACTAATTATATATTGAAAACGAGTGACCCGTCCGAGTGCTCTCCATCTCTCTGAGAGATTTAAGCATAAAAACGGAATGGTGAAAAATATGGCTTCATTAGGATTATGATCCCTCTCTCCGATAATATCCCGTGGAAATGATGAGTTTGTGCTCGAGTTGTGATTCGAATCGAAAAATAGACTTTAGCTATTCACCAGTTCCGAATGACCAAAGAGTTTGATTTTTACGTAGCATTGTTAGAATTGAGATAATGAGACATTTGTAGGCAGCAGATTAAAAAGGTTACCTAAATATTTTGAGGTTTCCACAGGAGGTCAAGGAACCATACGCACGTACAGTTTTCGAAGTTTTTTAGTTTTGTTTTGTTTTTGTTTTTGTTTCAAGTGGATGTATTGGAACGTCAATTGATAAAAAATGTTTATAATGCCGTCAGTTCACCCCACGCGGTGCACTAAAGGTTCATAGCAGCGTCCCTGCGACCCCTAGCTGCAGTCCCTTTCATTCCTTTTACTGTACCTCTGTTCATAATCTCTTTCTTCCATCTTACTTTCCAACCTCTCTTAACAATTGTTTCACAGTGCAACTGTGAGGTTTTCCTCCTGCTGCACCTTCAAACCTAACAACTCTCAGTTTCCGTCTCAGCGCTGAATGACCTCATAGGTCCCAGCGCTAGGCTTTGGGCCTAAACTATATTCTATTCTATATTCAAGGGCAGAGCCAAGAAACCTTCCAGCACACAAAAGCTAATTAAAGATAAACAGAGAAACAGAGGTTGTGAATTGCCTTCATTTTTCCTGGAGCCTGCATTCATCCCAGTTGACGGCGCTTTGACAATTTAAGAAAGAAAAAGAAAAGCGCTTTCGGTGTGAACTTCAGTCGCAGTCGTCACTCCCACCGGGATGAAGTGAGAGAATTGCCTCTTCAGATGAGAATAAAGATCTCCATTGAAAGTGATCCCAGACCTATTGATTGTTGCCAGTTCAAGTGACGGCTCTTATCGGAGGCAGAAAAGTATTTGAGCGATAGGATTGCGGGTTAGAATCTCATTGCATTGGGAGGGATTTTCGGGAGGAGAGAGGGAATTATTGCATAAGGGAAAAGGTTTCCAAGGCTGGGATTGGCTCTACTTCAAAGGGTTTTTGGATTGGAGACTTCATCAGGGGATTACTGGTTTCCAAAGAGGGGTTTTATAGCTCGGGTTTCAAGTTACTGCTTCGCAGGGAGCAATTTCGAGGATATCGATGAAAGTTTGGTGAATTCACCCACTCTGGAAATCATTATTGAATTTTTTGAAGGGGAGAAGTACATAGTCCACATGCTACTTTTCAAGTTATGGCTGTAGACAGTCAAGTCTCAAACAGTTATTGTTGAGGTTTTACTTAAGTAATTATACAACTGGATAATGCCTTTTGACAAATAGATCGTATGGGGATAAATATAATTAGAGGAAATTTGATTCAAGATTCACTTTTAAGCAAAACTGATTATTTTCTTTAAAAAAAGAACGGGACCGGTGGTTGGGGTGGGGGATAAGTCTTAACCTATGTTATTTCCAGCGTTCTTAACTTCTGCTTTTTCCAGAGACTCTTCAAGTAAAAGAATAACTTGAGGATTCTACATTCAGTACTGGTAGAGGCCTCAAGGTCTAACTTGAGAGATGAAGAAACGTGACTATTCGTTGCTAAAGCATAATATAGCTAAAAATATTCACACACTCCGTTTTGGTACCGCGCCCCTTAGAATAATTTGTTTACTAGTTGAAATATACTTAATTAGCAAGTTACTTAGGGATCACAGGCGATTTTCGAAAAGTATCTTCTTTTTTCTTTCTCCTTTTGTTGCTGTATATTTGAAGAAATTGTAATTTTACGGGTTTATCTAAGTATTGTTCACTGCCGAATTTTTATCATTAATTCAACTCTTACCGATAGTATAATATCCCTTAGTGTTATTGAGACGGTATTCCTGCGTGTAGTTATATGTGTGCTTATTGAGACGTGCATACAGTTTTTTTTTCATATGCGGTGAACGATATTGCGGTCATTATAAAACGAGGGCCGAAGGAAGGACGATAAATGGAAGGGAAAGAAAAGAATTGGGCCTATGTGTGAAGGAAGCGATAGATACGCGTCCAAGGAGGTACTTGTCATAGTAAGGGAAAACGGAATTCTGTAGAAAATTCCAAACCTGGGCTGTGAAAATAAAGAAAGACTTTGCACAAGTCTGAAGACATAGGTAACAAAAGAAATGTCATCTTACTATTGTGAAGACATACATTCCTTGTACACCTACGTGCATGCGTGTCTCCATACACTTATCCGGTACATTTAGGGGGATTTAAGAAGGGTCCGCAGAACTCTTGTTTTCAGAGTATCCCATATAATACGCCTGTCCGTAATCCTGTCAGGTAAATAGCACTTTGCCACCGCTGGAATTTCCCCTTTGAGGAAGAAGAAGAAGAAGAAGAAGAAGAAGAAGAAGAAGAAGAAGAAGAAACTTTAGAGACTACAGAAGAGCCAAGAAATAAGGAAACAAGTCTACGGAATATATACGCGTAATTTCACATACACGCGGCATACGTAACATAATGAAATTAACATTTGTGTCTAATCCAGACTGTTTGGGGTTTATTACGCTTCCGTGCCGGGCTTCCTGGGTACTTCGCTTTCATATTTTTAGTAATATTAATTTCTTAACTCGATTTTCCTCTCTCTCTCTCTCTCTCTCTCTCTCTCTCTCTCTCTCTCTCTCTCTCTCTCTCTCTCTCTCTATAGATTTTTTGTCACATCGTAAATATGTCTTTTCTTATTTCTATTTGTAGTTCTTTGGTAAGTTATATTGGTAAACTCCATTGTTTTTATGTTTATTCGGGTTTTCCCTTCCGGTTTCGTGGATTTCTTAAGTGGGAGGGGTCAGTTATGAAAAGGGAAGTAATGTGTGCTTGATCTTTAGTCAAATACATACATATATATTCATCTATGTAAGCATTAATTTTACTGAATGATCTTATGCCCAAGGCCTAATTTATGGGCGTACTTGTATATTTCTATTCATACGTAGATGTTACGTAAATTGAATTGTTATAAGCATACGAGTACACGCAGACACAATATATAGTCTCTCTCATCCATACAATGTTGTGTTTATTCAATAATTCCCACAGCAAATATAGTTGTAAAGAGATTTCGGTTTTACGGTTATGTATTCTTAGTATTTAGTCCAACCCATACGGTTAAAACGAAAAATGATCAATTCTCATCTACCTTTAGATTATAATTCGTTTCCATTTTGGTGTGTTCACGATTGTTAAAGAGCGGACAAGCGTTACATTTATCTGTGTGTTGCGGAAGACCAAACCTCCCAAATGACAAAAGTTCATTAATAATTCCCTTGATGGTTATGTGATCGCTAAAGGCTTGATGGTTTATAGGGTCATAAAAATCGCTTTAGGATGCTTGCGGTCGTTAAGGCCTACTGGTTTCGGTTGCTAATGTGAAGTTTCAAAAGTGTGTCCCATCATGAAGGGCTTGAGATCATTAAGGACTGATTGGTTTTAGTCCATCTTCGTTATTAGGGCCCTGGTAGGACTCTAGGTGTGGATGTGTCTTCATTTTTCTGTTCACTTAAATAAGAAAATCACGGGAGTAGCATTTTTACTGTGATTGTCAACGGCTGACGGGTTTGGTAACAGTCGGCACAAGCAAATAAGCAAATAGACGTTCTTTTTGTGCTCGGCCATGTGAACCTCATCAAAGAGATGCAAAGATGCTTTTCCTTTGAAGTCTCGGCGTTTATTTGAAAATGCATTTGTGGGAGCGTGCATGCGTTTGTATTTCTGCGTGCGTCTATAGTCACGGGCGTGCATGTGTCCTTGCTCGCATGTAAGCACGTATATCAGGTATAATCGATCTTTCCCTTGTCCGTGCCTTATGTCTTTGTGACTAGTGAAGAGAGGATTTATATATATATATGATATATATATATATATATATATATATATATATATGCGTGTGTGTATGGATACATGTGTGTGCATGTTTGGGTTTGTAATGTATGCATATGAATGCATGTATGTATTTGGTACGGCGTCTCTGTGCTTGCGAGCATACACGCACACACATCATTACAAGAGAGCTTATTTAAGGCGCGTGTCTTTTGTCTCAGTGAATGCGGCTAGAGAGGACGTGTGTGTTTGTACTTTTCCTATTCGCCCGGATGGATTTATTTTACGGGTTGTAGCTGAGGGTCCTTTAGTGTACCGCGGGGATTATGGAAATGGTGCGTGCGTAGGGATTGTTGTCCCGAAAGCTAGGTAGGGGGCTAGGCCTTGGGTAGAGGAGTTGTGAGGGGTAGGGGTTGTCACTGGGAAGGGGAAGAAAAACGGGTTTTGACGGGGAAGGGGGCGACTGGGAGGAGCTGGTAGGAAAAGCGCAGGATGTTGGCGTTAAAGACCGAGGTGTTTTAAGAGAGGGGGGCGAGAGGGAGGTGGTCTGTCTTAGGGAGAGAGACGAAGGGGTTGTCTGGGGGAGGGGAAATGTTCTCGTGGAGTTTGAAAGGAGAGGGCGAAAGAAGGATGGGTCGTCTTGGAAAGCTGGAGAGGTGGAGGCGTTGCAAGGGGGACCGAAGAAATATGGGGGCATTGGGAGATGGCGGTCGCAACGATCATAAAGAAGAAAATGGAGGAGGGAGGGGTTTCTCGGTGGAGGTTAAGAGAGGGAGGTGGGGTTGTCATGGTTGAGGAAAACACTTTGTTGTGTGAGGGAAGCGTCGTACTGGGGGTGGATTGTTGGTCACCAAGGGGGAAGAGAAGTACATTATAGGTATAGGAAACCGATTTGGGTTGCCCTGGTGAGGGAGAGGGAAGCTAGGATCGTCGGGGGGAAGGAAAATAGGGAAACATTGTCAAGGGAGGTTAATAGGGGGACTGCTTTCAGGGAGACCTGAAGAGTAGGGTTTACCATCTAGGGAAAAAGAAGGGAGAAGGGAGGGGATGGTGTAGTGAAGGAGATGGAAATGGAGGGGGAGGGATTGCCAGGGGTAGGGGAAGTGAGCAGTGAGTTAAGTGTGGCGAGGGTTTTGATACTAAAGTATTTAGGACTAATGTGGCTTTTGCATGTTTACTGTTCAACCATTTATTTGTGTTGCGTTTACTCTGGATGTTTACTTTTAGGGAGACGGGCTCTGTAGGGGAGTCAACAGTGTTTACTCGAGATACTAATTGTGTATAGGGTGGTTGTAGTTTTTTTTATTATCATCTATCTATCTATCTATCTATCTATCTATCTATCTATCTATCTATCTATCTATATATATTATATATATATATATATATATATATATATATATATATATATATATATATATATATATATATATGTATATACATACTATGCGTATATTATATATACGTATAAAGTACATACAACATGAGGATTCACGTCTTATATCTGTATATATTTATTTATATAATTAATTTAGTAAATGAAATTATTTTATGAAAGTTCTCTTGCGTCACCAGAACAAAAATAATTGTTGATCTCATGTGTAATAAAGCAATTTGTTGAGAAGACAGTCATGTTGTATTCATGTAATATGTCTCGTTGATCATTATTTATAATTTCAAGTTTTACTTCAGCTATTCTAGTGCAAGTAATGATGTTATAGCCTTAGATATTTTTCTCTTATTGTTTTTATTTACATTTCAGAATGTAAATGAACGTTTTTCTGATCATTCTCATCCATGACTTACTTTGTCTCTAATTTTTAATTCAAATTCAGGTGGCGAATGAGCGTAGTTCACCTTTGAATATTGCCCAGCTTTCGACAAATGTTCGGGAGAAAAAAGAATTTAATTTTGTTCGTCAGTTCGGAGAGAGAGAGAGAGAGAGAGAGAGAGAGAGAGAGAGAGAGAGAGAGAGAGAGAGAAAGGTGGGGGGGAATTGTTCCGGGACTGTTACTGCAAATTCAGCTTTTGTTTTGCATGGAAATAGTTCGCTAATGGAAATGGTCGACTTTTAATGGAAAAATGTGAAATTTTTCGTATTCTAATTATGATGTGCAACTTTTCTCCAATTTTGTATTTATTTATAAAGACTATTTTGCGGTTTTATTTTTGGGGGGCCTGATCTGCAGTCGGGAATATTGTTAACTATATAGTTCCGCTGGAAATGAAATTTAGTTTTCAAAATTAATGCAATTGTTTTTTATTCTTTTTATCATATTTGGTTCGCTGCTGTTATAATTATCATTTTCATCTCTGAACTGTCATGTCCTGCAGATATGAGAAAGGTCTTCCTGAAAAGATGTCTGCTCTGTTTTATTAATAATAATAATAATAATAATAATAGCAGCTATTATTGCTAATATAATTATTATACTGATTTAGTGTTAAAAATTCATTTAATAATAATAAAATGATAGCTATTATTATTATAATTATTATATTATTATTATTATTGTTATTAATAACAGATTATGATTAATATACTGATTTCATGTTCAAAAACCGTCACTGACGTAATCGTGCGTCTTGAAATGACCCTAAATTGATTCTTTACCCGATTGAAATTGGACCCTTCCCCTCTCTAGGTACGCGTCATTGATACTGTAAATTGACCCCAGTTTCAGGTCAGCCGAACGGTATAGGAAGCTGGTATTGGACGCACTTGCATGCTCATATGTGGCTGAACGTTGGATGTTCTTCAAAATAATTTTTTTAATGTTATCTTCCGGCGATTTTTTTTTCAACGTCATCTTTAGTGAATGTCAAAGACTATCACAGTCGACCTGTAATGCGCTAGTTACTTTTTTGTCAGCCATTCGTTTTGAGATTAGAAATATATATATATATATATATATATATATATATATATATTATATATATATATATATATATATATATATATATATATATATATATATATATATATATATAAAATTCTGGTGCAAGGTAAGTGCTCTTAAGTAGGTTAAGTTAATTCTATAGTTTCACTGTCGACTTAGGTAATGAATTATCGACTGTAGTATATTGCCGCTAGCGGGAAGAAGAAAGACGTATGGTAAATAAATATCTGACATATATATACTCATATTTTTTCTTTAAAACTATTTATCATTGTCAGATATCTGTCTTTCCTGCGGAAGTGCAATAGACGGCGCTATTATTCCGCTCATTGGTTGCCTCATTCGTGTGCCATTTCGTCGATATCTTCGCGATCAATGACCGGTAATCGATATCTCGCTCTGGAGTTGTTAGTTTTGAGTATTTTGGACGGGTGGCCTTTTATGACTTGAGGGTAGGTGAGTTTGTGTGTCTTTGCACGATCGTTTGCATGTGTTTTAGGCGGTGTATGTGTGAGATGACGTGGGGTTTGAAGAATAGGCGTGTTTCCGATGACGTGTGTGGTTGCGTGGACAAATTATATACTATATGCACGTGCACGTCAGTGGGTAGCTGGGTGAGTGTATTTGTATTTATGGCCAAAAGTAGTGAGCATTATGATTTGTTATACAACGCGGGTCTTCGTTTGATTGAGTGTGTAAGTTTGTTGGGTGAGAGACGGTGATTTTGTGAAATTTAGCTCGTTTGTATTTGTGATTGTTTGTGAATGAGTGGATATCGCTTGGGTATGAGTCTGTGGATTGGCAGGTGACTGAGTATCCTCACATCACTCTCCTGCAGAGGAATGTTGCTTTGTATCTCGATCCTTTGATCGTGGCATTTTTGAAAACGTTTGCATTTCATCCCAAAAATAGTGCTTAATTAGATTTGATAGACGTAAATTTTGCTTTCTTATCTTTTCGCAGCTAACGTGTTAGTCGGAAAAGGACATGAGTATAGCTCTTCTGTGTGTCAGTTTGTTCGTTTGTTCATTCATAGAGCAGAAGTCTTGCCCGGCATTTTCTGTTATCTCTTATCAATCATACTGTGATAATAACTGTGATGGTTCATATGTATATCTGATATCAGTGAGTTTTTAATAAAAATAATAATGGTAGTTTTGAATGTTGATGATAACATTGCTGTCGGAAATGATACAAGATTTATCTAATTGTAGGTAATGATTATACTGACCACAACGGTAACACTAACGCTTAAGTGCCTTACTTTTCTTAGTGCCATCTATCTTTGATTTCTTTTATGGTGAAAATACGGAGTGACCCTGGCTGCCCATATTGCGAGAATAGTGTCATCATTAGCTTTGTTACATTAATGACAAACCCTTTCTTGAAATCGAGGAGGAAGAAACGATTTAGAAATCTTAGAGGAAGTCAGAGCGATCAATTGTAATAACAAAAGTTGGCACTCGTGTTGGCAATTTCTGCACATAATGGGAATGCAAAGCCAAGCATGTACAATGAGGTATAGTTCGGTGGTCCCGGTAGGGGGATAGTTCCATTATTACAACTCACGCGGTGCACTTCAGGCATTACCTAAGGAGCTTTGCAAGGTCCCATCGGCCCCTAGCTACAACTGTCTCCATTCCTTTTACTGCACCTCCGTTCATATTACCTTTCTTCCTTATTACTTTCCAACCTCTCCTAACAATTGTTTCATAGTGCAACTGCGAGGTTCCCCTCCTGTTGCATCTGTAAAACTTCCTTTACTCTCAATTACCTCAGCGCTGCATGATCTTATAGGTCCCAGGGCTTGGCCTTTGGCCTAAATTTTATTTTCCTTTCCTTTCTTTGTGCAGTGGGAGCAACTGAGGGAATACCCATACCTCTTTGCCGGAATTACGTATGGGAATTAGACTGCACAACAAAGCGCTCTTTAATAACGTGGATGGGACGTTTGTCACGGATGCTGCTCTCTGTTACGCCCCAGATTGAGGTTGGAGCAGAGTTGTTTCGACTTGAGTCGACTGTGTTTTGATGCGTTCTATAGGAATGTGCGTTAGTTAGGGATATAAGTAATAATAATAATTTTACAATGATAGTACTGCAAATGTAGTATCATTACTACTAATGCTGCTTCTAATAATAATAATTATATTATTATTATTATTATTATTATTATTATTATTATTATTATTATTATTATTATTATCAATACTGGAAACAGGCTCATTTCTTTGCGGCCCGGCTGACCCTAACGTTATTTTAATTCTAATATCTCCAAAAGTATTGAAGATAAAAGAAAAATTCTTTCGGCAGATAAAACCTAACCGCTCGTCTTTAAATTTCCTCCCATATAAGATTTATTTTTGAAATATCATAAATTCACATGTAAATGATGTTTTAATTATTGTATTACAATGTTCTCTAACTGGATGATTTCATCACCAAATGAGTAAGTCTTCTCACCTCCGCTATATACGATCATTGCACATTGTATCGTTTGTCATATTATTAGCAGTTTGAGGTTGAATGACTATATGAAATGCAATTACCGATAACGTTTATGTAGCAGAGGGTTCCGAGATACCTACTTAACCTTTGATGGTTTAACTTGAAGCTTTGGGAGTTATCGCCGTCAGGGTGCCCTACTGATTATTATTATTATTATTATTATATTATTATTATTATTATTATTATTATTATTTTAATTATTATTATTATTATTATTATTATTAGGCAATAATACTTCCAGTTATAATAATAGCCGTTATGATAATACCAATAGTAATAACAGCAGTAATATCTGCTATACCAACGACAGCAATATAGTAATAAATAATGATCTCTGTATGGCTCTAGAGTTTCCACCGAAATGACCATGACCGATTTCTTGTAATCACTGTAACATTGTACGAGAGGAGAGCTTTGCGATCCTTCAGTTGAGAGTTACTGGTTGGAATTCTTTGGCAGTTGTTGAGAGAGAGAGAGAGAGAGAGAGAGATGGTGTTGACGATGGTTTTATAAAACTGTTAGTAAATAATCATGAAAAACGGAAGAGAGAAAGATAATTATGATGATGGTGGGACAAAATTGAGTGCAAGATAACATGACAAAATGAAATAACAGAAAGTTGAAAGTTGTGTGTGTGTATGAATATGAGAGAGAGAGAGGAGACAAGGAGGAGAGAGAGAGAGAGTTCCACAGACAGACGTCAATATAATCTTCAGCAGTTACAAAATTTGAAAATAAATGGTACAAGTGAAATTCAAAAGTTTCAAAGAGAAAGCGAGAGAGAGCGGTAATGCATACGAGTTGTAGATTGCCAGATGGACAGAAAGATATACCTCGCAGACATAGATAAACCAAAATAGAAGGGATCCGCCTAAAAAAAGAAAAAAAAAGAATGCGAATAATAGAGTGACTGGAAAGACTGAGAAAATAAAAACAATTGAGAGGATAAGCATAAATGTCATTATAAATCAAGCACGAAAGAGCGTCGGAAGATATAAAAAGGGAAGCAACATTAACTTTATCAAAAGAGGCAGGTTAAAATCCATGAGGAACAACGCGCATCAAGAGGCCGATTTAAAAACAAAGAAATAAAAGGAGCCAATTTTTCCACGAACATTTAAAGAGTATTTTTGCGTGAAGAGCAGCATTCTTTATTTCTGTGTTTTTAGTGATACATATTTTTACCGTCTGTAAAAGTATGAAGTTTATCTTGGGTTTTATGTATTACTGCGAAGTTTAGGTACAGGAGTGTGGACGTATGTATTTAGTGTTTTCTCAAGTGGCTTTTACTTAGTGCGTGTTTTTATGAAGCAGATTTTCACGTTTTTAAAAATGTTTTTTTGTGTGCGTGCGTGCGTGTATGTGTGTATGTTTTTGGGTATAATTGTGATGGTCAGGTACATGTGCGTGTGTAAGTTTGAGTTCTGAGTCGTAGGGAGTTTTGAGTTTTGAGTCGAAGAGAGTTTTATCATCTCTTGTTTTAAACGTTTCATAAAACTGCTAATGAATCGAATCATAACCTGTGTTACTGGTTTTTCGAATAGTGAGTTTTGTAGATTAATTTATCACTGATCCTGTTTTACGGATATATATATATATATATATATATATATATATATATATATATATATATATATACATATATATATATGTATATATGTGTAAATGTATATTATACATATATAGGTATATGTATATTATACATATATAGGTATGTATATATATATCTATATATATATATATATATATATAGAATATATATATATATAAATATAAATATAATATATATATATATAGTATATATATATATATATATATATATATATATTATATATATATTATATATATATGTTTGTGTGTTTGTATTTGGGAAATTGATATGGTCGTCCATGTTCGCAGCACATTTTGCTTTTGTGATTCACGTCCATTCCTTCGCTCTCTTTTGAGTCATCCATCACCGAGGACGTGATATAAGACCATTAAGTCCAGGAACTTGTTAGCTTTATGGCGTTGCAATGGCTCTCACCTTGTCATCAATTGAGGTATTGTTTTTCACTCCTTAACTTTATGGTATTAACTAAGTGAAAAGTCTTGCAATACTTCAATTTTGTAATTATAAGAAAGGCATCACATTGAATCTTTAGCATGGTATCAGTGCACCACATTCCTTTTCTTTATCTTTACATTTGGCAGTATTTTAATTTGTACAGTTAATTAAGGTATTATATTTTGCATTTTAATGAGCTATTGTATTTCATGTTCTAACCTTTCATTGTTGATTAAGCAGACCGTATTCGTGGCATTAACATTGTATTTATTATCCAGGATATCCAGTTCCATCTTTAACTTTGGGTGATTGACCTTTGCATTGCCTAACACTTTCAATTTATGAGTGTTTCGATATTTGTATTGTATTCTTAACTGATGCTGTTATTCTACTCATTAAATTATTCATCCACTAATAGTATTATGTGCCACCTTATGCTTGCATTAGTATCTCGGTTAATCATTTTATTATATAACTTCACTTGATGCATTGCGATATCAACTTTTATGGAAACAAAGTATTATTTTCATAGGAAGTGGGTCAAGGATATTATCCAACATGGGATTTTAAAACGTCAAGAACCTTGCTGGTTAGAAGGTCTGCCAAATCTAGCGTTGTTAATTAACGAGAGCAATAATGTTCCAGACCTTTTGTCGTTTGCTCCCCTTGCCGCAGTGTGAGACGTATAAGGCTTTTTCCGTATAGGCATGATTTAGACGGTATATATCACGTCGTCATATATAGTAAATTTACAAAACCTTTGTTTTTCTTCTCAGTTTGTTTTCTTTGGTCTTGTTTCAGGCAGTTGCCTATCTGTCTGTATTTTAATTTGGTTTCGAAAATCTTGAGGTTATTGAGTGGCTAAGATCTTCATCTAGCCTGGTGTCAGTTGGTTCACACAAGCAAATTTGTCACAAGAAATTGTCTGCCTGGTATTTCAGAGAGGTCAGGTTCATAACCAAAGGTCAAAAGTCAAATAGGAATTTAATATTGGCCATATATTTTGAATTTGTGAATTGAAGACTTCATATTCGGTAATCATAATCAACTCATGAATTCAATTTGCAGTTAGGTTACGGTTATACTTAAAGGTAAATAGTAAAAAAATAGGTATTTGCTTTTGGTCACAACTTTTGCACTATGAGACTTACGACATCGAGTACGACCTTGAGGTCATAAATTTTGAACTACAGAGATTAGGTCTCATACTTGACATTTACTATAATCCACGAATGACACTGACATGCAAAGTGAGTTAGATCAAGGAAAGAACAAAGTCGTAATTAGATATCAAAAGGTGAACTTGGAATTTGACTTTGATCATAATGTATGAGCTTTTGAATTTACATTTGGCTTGTAAAAACCACTTGCGATGGTCTTTATATTTGACACGCATAACCCACACATGAAGCTGAAATGTAGTTTGATGTTAAGTTCAATTTCTAGGTCATATATAGAGGTCAGATGGTAAATATGAAATTGACGCGAGGCTTTAGAAAATCAGGGCCATTTTTATAATAACTCTCCGACCTTTGCAATTGGGGTATCCTGCGACAGAAAGAGGTGTGAGAGCAAACAAGCTATATGATCGATGAAATAGAATTCTGCCTCATTATCAATGTATTGCTTCCTTTCATTTAAGCTAACGAGATCCAGTTGCACGAAGCGGAATCGATTGGACACACGACAACATTTTCTTGCCGTGTTGGTCGGGGCTGTGTGACGGATTTGTTTGATGATCCTGTTTGCCTTCGCCTGTTTTCACCTGCCTCTCCTAGTTGGACGTGTTCATTGAGAGAGAGAGAGAGAGAGAGAGAGAGAGAGGAGAGAACATGCTTGCTTCAGGCATGGCCCCTCAGTGTCTGTTATCGGTGAAGAAAGAGACGGTAAGAAAAAAAAACCACTGGAGAGAGAGAGAGAGAGAGCGTGCTTGCTTTAGGTATGGCCCCTGAGTGTCTGGTATCGGTGAAGAGAGAGAGAGAGAGAGAGAGAGAGAGAGAGAGAGCTACTCGTTTAAAGGGATTCATTGCGAAAGAGGGCGACACATATACATATTTCCCGATACGTGTCACTTATTAATGTCTCACTTTTGGAGTGATCGGACATATGATTCGAGCGGTGTCTCTGTCTGCTCCGTTCCAGACGGCGATTCCTGGAAATCTTGCCTGGGTTCCTGGTGTCATAATAAGCACTGGAATCGTGTCTGCATGCCATGTTTATGTAAGGACACGAAAGGATATTGAACAGGTTTGATTTTCATTATTACCCAAAATCTTTTCTCGAGAGACGGCAAGTCTTTCTCTCCTCTCTCTCTCCTCTTTCTCTCCTCTGCTCTCTCTCTCTCACCAAGAATATATTACCATAGAATGGCATTAATAAAGTAGGAATTTTCCTTCTCTCTCTCTCTCTCTCTCTCTCTCTCTCTCTCTCTCTCTCCAAGAATATATGACCATGGAATGGTATTAATAAAGTAAAGTAGTTCTCTCTCTCTCTCTCTCTCTCTCTCTCTCTCCTCTCTCTCTCTCTCTCTCTCTCTCCTTTGACAATGTTACTATTTCATTCCTAACAACGAGCAAATGCTCCTCCGTGGAACATGAAATCCTGCGTTATCTTTCCACTTAGCTGCTTTAGGAAATCTCTAAATGCGTCCCTCTAGCGCTTATCCGCTTGTGCATCCACGTTCAACATTAATGTTTTTACCTGTGTGCTAGGACAGAGGGCATGCATAGTGCAAGCTGCATAAGCCGACCGGTCCGAAGTTAAGGCGTAGATAATCGGCGAGTGAGTTATTCCCACGGAGAAAAGATATCCATCACCTGGCGCCGCTGTGACATGAATCATGCAGTGACCGACGATAACTGGAGACGAATCGGCGCCGAGCTGCGAGGTTGTCAGGAACACGAAATGACGCTGCGATGTGGAGAGAGAGAGAGAGAGAGAGAGAGAGAGAGAGAGAGAGAGATTGGTGTCAGGTTTCATAAAGGGAATGGACACATGAATCAAGTTTTCAAATAGAGGACTCAGTTTCTTTCGGTTTTCTTCGGTATTTCTTATGTCAATCATTTAATTATATATTATCGTGTTGGGCATTGTTGTAGTAGTTTTGTTGTTGTTGTTGTTGTTTGTATTTTCCTTGATTGATGACGTTGCTAGCCTATGTAAGATGCCTTAATTATTTGTAATCTTTTGATCTTTTGTATGATTTTTCTCCCCTTTGTTTTAAGAGGTGTGCCATAATTATATCAATTTTTGCATATGATGTTTCACAAACATATACACACACACACTAAATTGTGTGTGTATATATTGTATATATATGTATATATATATATATATATATATATATATATATATATATATATATATATATATATATATATATATATATATATATATATATATATTTCTTTCTTTTTTACTAAAACATTGTTGTTTTCATGTTCATCAGCCTCTTGGCACAAACATGCTTTCACCTGAAAGCAGCTTTATACGGTACATTGATTTTAAACAAACGTGTTCTTTGCATGATGTTTTTCTTTGGTAAATTTCTGAAATCTCTTTTTCTGAATTTTGTTCTTTTGTTACATTTTCCTTACTTTTTTGTTCATTATTGTCTTTAGGGCTCTTTTCCTTTTATTTTCCCTTACCACCGTGTTAAAGGAAAAAAACAATTGTTTATTTGCAAATACATTATTTACCGTTCAAACAATATTATAATTCATATGCTCTTAATGTCTCTGAAAATTCATTGACTGCTAATTTCTTGATGGAAGGTAATAAGTTGTTCAAACTGTCACATTTGAGGCCAATAAAACGTAGGAAAGCATCAGCAATTTTTTTCATGTAAATGTAATTTATGCGAATGAACATTTAGATATGGTATATTAGAAAATATATCGACGACCTGTGACATCAATTTACCTAAAAACAAAGAAGCCCCTGGATATGTGAGACTGAACGAAATTAAATTGCGAAAATTTATGGTCAGCGACAGTTGGACAAGATTGAGAATATCTTGACAAGATTAATGTCACCATAAAATTAGGGGTTAAGGACATTTTGCCGGTCGTAACATTAGGATATGAAATTTAACAAGATTAGTAGTGTGTAGAAAAGCGCGATAAAGGTTTTTCATGTTAGAAGTCTTTCAGAAAAAAGCTTTTGGAATTTCATTGACATGTAATATTTACAGTAATTCAGATTTCGGTATATTCAACGACCAACAAATGTGTCGCTCTTCTAAACGTTTCGAAATCGACGACAGATAAGAGGGTTCCTTTGCTCAATAGGGAGATGCGCCGAGTCCTACTTTGAGACCTTTCCATCCTCTCAAGCTGACGTAACACTCTGGTTTACATAACCTCAAGGGTTCAAGTCATCTTAGGGAAACTTTGAAACTAAGAGGTTAAAAAAGTTGTGTGTCTTAGTTTAACCAGACCACTGAGCTGATTAACAGTTCTAGGGTTAGACCGAGGGATTATTTTTTTTTTTTTTACGCGGCTGGGATACCAACCACATGATATCGAGAAATTAATTTCTAATCACCAGAAACAAATTCCTTTGATTACACGTTGGCAGAGTGGGGGAATCGAACTCGGGACTACCGAATCGGCAGGCGAGTACGTAAACCATTCGTCCAAAGATCAACTAAAAACTAAGAGGTACAAGGATAAGTTTTCGTAGAGTTTTCAGTTTTATAGCTCTACCAAATATGTAATTTTTCCTTTCTCTGAAGGCTCCTCAGATAGACGTGAGACACATTGCCTTTTACGCCAAACCTCAGTGGTATGTTGTAAGTTTCAGCTACGTTATTTAGCAAGTATAAGTAAAAATTGAATAAGAAAAAATGGAGGATGATGCGTTCTCCATCCAGCTTTCAAAGAAGAGGGGAAATTTGTTGTTTGCTCGTATTCATCTTTTAAGCCATATGTATACGTATATATATACGTATATATGCATACACACATACATACATACACACACACATTATATATATATATATATATATATATATATATATATATATATATATATATATATATATATATATAGAAATACTGGTCACTTTTTTACCAGATGCATATGCAATTGTAATAGCCACAATGCCCTCTTAACTTCTTGGATTCTTTGCTCTTTTTTGGATACGCTTGTCACTACGTCTACGTTTCCCAGGACCGGATATCACAATTTCTTCTTCATATATATACGTACATATATATATTATAAAGAGAGAGAGAGAGAGAGAGAGAGAGAGAGAGAGAGAGAGAGATTCGAACTAACTATTTTCGTGTCGAATTCCACCGTGTTACTGACGTAGTTACAGAAGGCATTACTAATTAGGTAAAAGTTTTGATGTGAAGAAATGGAGTTTTGCGTTAGCCGTTTTAAGCACGTTCAGCATGCATGCCCCTCCTAATTATCTCCCGATTTCTGGAATTCGCGTTTCTAGATGCACCCATCTTGCTCCCTGTTGCGAAAGTTAGCAATACAAACTTCAAGTTCAGTGATTATTTCAAGTGCGTGTCTCATCGAGTAACCTTGGAACTGCAGGTACAATTATGAAGGAAAGACAGTAATTTAGACAAGTAATTTGAACCATACAAAATCGCCCACTTGTGTGTGATGCTCGCATAAAGCAGTCAGGTCTAGACTCTCTCTCTCTCTCTCTCTCTCTCTCTCTCTCTCCTCTCTCTCGTGAGAGGATATTTCAAAGTCTTTGAATCTAGTTAGAATTCATAACCATGTGATTATATTTGTATGTTTGAATAATTGCGGTCGGCTGATTTCCAAATCGTACTTGTGTGTGTCTGTTTAATCAATTGTTAAACCCTGACTTCAGTGTCAGACCAGGAATTATATAGTCATGCTTGAACTTAGAGCTCCAGCACGAACTTTACTGTTGAACTTGCACTCGAGGGGTCTTCTTTTACATCGAAGACTTCAAAAGGAAAACTAGGTCTTCAAGAGTCAAACCTCGACTGAAAAAGTCAGATCTTGATTTCAGAGCCAAACTGCAGTTAAGATCCAGTTAACTTCGGATTAATGAGTCTGTCAGCGTCAGATCAGGTATACAAGAGTCAAACTCTGGCTTATGAAATTAAATATCTGATCATAAACCAGAACTTTCTGCTGACTATTAGTGATTGCAGAATGAACATCTGTTTGACGTTGCAATGCCATTAATCTGAAATCTCTCATTGATATACTTGATTTAGTAATATGGATTTTGTGATAGTATGAGTTGTATAGTTCCATTTGTCGAAAATTCCTCATTAATATACTTGATTTGATAATATGAATTTTACGTTAGTATAACTACTGGTAAAGTAGGTGTAGCATCTGCCACTCTGAACGTTGACAAATCATATAAATATGTGGATAAATTAATGAAATGCATCATTAATGGAGCCATTTTAGCACTTAGGCACAGAGCAAAACCTGTGAACGTACATTTCATCATTGATAAATTAAAATGTAAACCGTTACAGCCAGTGTTTTTGAATTTTAATTCATGACTCTGCTTTAGCTTTTGATGAAAACATTTGTAATGTATTAATTGAGCTGAAATGTGTAATAAAATGCCGCTTCTTTTTTTTTTTTTTTTTTTGCCAAAGCAATGTCATTTTCTTTTTCGAAGGCCGACAGAGAGGACATATAAATTATATATATATATATATATATATATATATATATATATATATATATATATATATATATATATATATATATATATAATATATATATATATATATATATATATATATATATATATATATATATATATATATATATATATATATATATATATATATATATGCGTGTGTGTGTGTGTGTGTGTGTGCGTGCGTGAAAGGAAATGGGGCGATATTCGTGCGCTTGTCAGTCTGTCTGTTTGTCTCTGTGCGCACGCTTTTATATAATGAATATCACATCTTTTGTGTCCCAGCAGAGAGCAGCATAAGTTTCAATAACGCCGTTGGCATGAAGAATGTGAAAATTCCTTGGAAATAATAACCTACTATTAGGTAGTGGAAAATTGTTGTTTATTGTGATAAAAAGTCCAGCTTATGAACAATATTTTTCTTCTCATTATTTGAGAAAGGAAGTAGTATAGGTAAATACATATTATTTTTTGACCCATGAATATGAAGTATATATACAATTCGCATTTTGTTCTCCCTATTTTTCTTATCATATATATATATATATATATACATATATACTATATATATATATATACATATATATATATATATATATATATATATATATATATATATATATATATATATGATATATATATATATATATATATATATATATAATATATATAGAAATATGTACATATAGATATTATATAGATATATATATATATATTATATATATATATATAATATATAATATATATATCTCTATATATATATATATGACTGATATAGATATATATATATATATATATAGATTATATATATATATATATGAATTTATATATACATGATTATAATTATATCTTAATATTCTATATATATATCATATATATTATATATATAATGATTGTATATATAATTATTACAAAAATCATCACGATTATATGTTGTTAATCGATGGCAGATGCACAGTGGTTAAATTAATTCAAGTGAAAGTGATTGTGATCAGCTAAACATGCCAAAAAGGTGTAATTATAGTCATCAGGAAGCTACTATTACGGATTAAGAGTTATATCTCGGAGAAGTTATGATTAACTCTAAATAACCCGAGAAACCCTTACTGGTTTCCCTTGTTAAATTGAAACCCTGAACCCTGGAATTTCATTTCAATCCATGGTGGCTTAGGTCAGTGATCGCCTTGCTTATAGAAACCCCAAGGAAAGGTAAGGTTTTTTTAAAACATACTTTTTACTTGCAATGTTCTGGAGTTGGCTTTGTGAGCAAGACCCCAGGCAAATTCCTTAAAAATTAAGTTTAAATTATTATATAAATATATATTATAATAAATATAATATAATTATAATAAATATATTATATATTAATATAAATATATAAATATTTAAATTAATATATAATAATTAAAATTTATAGTAACAATAAAAATAAGTTCTTATTAGCGTTTCCACGTTACTCCCTCCGGTATTAAAATATAAAATAATGTATAAAAAACACACAAAACTCTTTCCACTTTTTACTTGCATGTGTCCTTGAGTGCTGGTGGAGCAAAACAGGGCATTGCCTTATAAGTTTTAATTATTTATATATATAAATATATATATATTATATATATATATATATATATATATATATATATACAAAATTATATATCTATATCTTATATAGATATATAAATACCTATATATATTTTTAAAAACCATATATATTATATATATATATATATATATATATAATATAATATAAAAATTATATATATACTATTTTTATATATATATATATATATATATATATATATATATATATATGAGTACAACACAATAGTTTTTAAGCGTCGTACTCTCTCCGTAATAAAATATATAATGTATCACCACACACTATTTTCCTACTACTTCCACATATTGTAACTGCAAAGTCGCAAACTATACTATAAGCATGAAGGCAGTCCTTGCAAACTAAGGATCGAATAAGGATCGAACTCGGTGGCCCGATACATTGCACGGAGAACTAGACGGCCCTGGATAGTAGCTGCTGAATAGCAATATTGACAGCATTGGAAAGGAGCAATGTCATGGACATACAGAGACAGTAGATGATTTTAAACACAATTTTAGCAGCAAATCTCCTACTTAATTCAGTGGTACTTTCCTTGTTATAAGTATTGGTATTAGTAGTAGTATTAGTCATAAGATTGTAGGTCTTAAGGACTTTCTTTTATTTTATTTATGTTGCGATATAAGAACGAATATTCCCTTGACACCTGCCTTTCAGTACCTCTATTGACTTCCAGACCTTATTGTGAAACATTGCCCTTGTATCAAAACCTGTGGTTGGTATAAGTTTTTGGTGTGTGTGTGTGTGTGTGTGCTTTAAAAGTACTTAGTAGGGGCGTTCACCGTATGCTCAACACTCCCGTTTTTATCCGGATTTGGACTTGCCTAAGCGTATAAACTTATGTTCATTATTTACACCTTGGGCTGCCGTACGTAATGTGCTCCTTTTAGTCACGGTAGAGAGACCTTCAAAAGGAGATTTAATTTTGTTGGGGATAATAATCGGGTTGTTAAAGCACTCTCATTTTACCCAGGCTTCTCCCCTTCCCAGTCTTTCACCTCAAAATCACTGAGGTAGAGAAGAGCACGTGAAATGAAAATGATAATGCCATCTCTCTCTCTCTCTCTCTCTCTCTCTCTGTGTGTGTGTGTGTTTATGCGTGCGTCTTGTTAAGCTAAAAGTGTAGAAAAATTCAGTGTGAGTAAGAATTTATGAAACGGAAGATGAAAGGGAAATGTTCTCTCTCTCTCTCTCTCTCTCTCTCTCTCTCTCTCTCTCTCTCTCTCTCTCACATCATATCCCCATTTTAAGATAAGAGACCATATCATTGATTTCTTTTTTCATCACGAAATGAGTGGGATTAAAATGCTTGACGTTTGAGAACCTTGAAAACTTCATCAGAGATTTGAATGACCTGAAGCCTCTTGTCTGTGACCCTGGGTGTCATCGATATTGTTTTGGAGGAGGAGGAGGAGGAGGAGGAGGAGGAGGAGGAGGTTGGGATAGAAGAACCAAAAGAGTGTGGGTGATGAAGAGGAAGGAGTAAGAGGAAGTGGATGAAAGAGAGGAAGAGAGGAGTTGAAGGTCAGAAGGAGGTGGTAAAACTGTTTGGATTTCATAAAGTTCAGTCATTGCTGCAACTCATAATCCCAGCGGATTATGGAGACATAGCTGGTAATTTTCCTAATTGGCCATGTAGAGAGAGAGAGAGAGAGAGAGAGAGAGAGAGAGAGAGAGAGAGAGAGAGCGCTCCTGAATGTGTCTATTAAATCCTTTTTGATGAGCGAGTAAAACATTTTCCACGGTAAAGTTGCATTGTGCTAATTAGGGTACACCCGAGCACTCAGATAAGCACACACAAGCAGACACAGATGTCAGTTATATACTTGACCGGAAAATTACACAAACAAAAAGTAATAAACTGTATAGTGCTGGAAAGACCATTTCATAGTTTTGCATGGTGTAAAAAGTTAAATGCCTCGTCTACTTTATTTTTGGGAATTATAAAAAATTCTTGTTTTGACTAACTTCATGTCGTCAATATGACGCTCCATTTTTATTGTTTGATTTTTGTTAACATACTACGAATAATTTCAACCATTTAGCGTCAAACTGACGCCAAAATCAATATCCTAGCATGAAAACACAGGCCGATCAAAGAAAAATGTCGCTTAACGAGTTTTCGGGAACAAATAATAGAGAATTTTCCTTCTTTTCTTTTATGTTTTACTGTGCATTATACCATAGATAATAAATCAATCGTAAGGCGAGTTATTGTATATTTCCATGGTGCAAATTTAATTTATTTGTCTGTATAACTGTATTATCGACAATTTTTCTCTGCGGCAAACTACCAAGTTTTTTTACCTGTAGGCTAACATCACCTCATTATTTTGAATTTTGTTATTGCTGTTTTACGTTTTTTGAACACAGCGATAGAGTACAACCTTTCATCTTTAAAGTGCCACTAAAACCAACAGCCTAACATAAAACTGATTCAAAGAAAACTCATAATCACATGAGTCAATACAATGGAAAAGTAAATCCACAATATTATTTTGGATTTAATTTTCCATAAAACTGATTATAAATACTAATGAAAGAAATAGTATGTTACTTAACTGAAACGCAGTCATTAAGAGTTGGTACTGTACCGTAATTTAAAAAAAATATGGATACATACCCTACTTACATACATACATACATACATATATATCATATGTTAATACCCGATTAGAGAGGGCGCTGTGCCATCGGTTAACCCTTGTCTTACATAAATGAAGAAATTTCACTGTCGAATATTTTTTTTTCGACAATCCATAGTTTCATCAATAATGACGTATATGAATAATCTTCATAGATAATTATGCCCAATCTGTGTTTTTGTAATTGTTTTTGGGCAATTATATATTATACGGTAAAAGATATATATATTAGGTTGAAGTTTAATATTACACATACAACACTCCTCCCAACATATATAAATATAGCTCGGTGATAGAATATAGGGCTGGTATATGCAAGGTTCCATGGCTAAATTCTCTCAGAGCTACCCCTGTAAACTGAAAAGGCATTATATATATATATATATATATATATATATATATATATATATATATATATATATATATATATATATATATTATATCTGACTCGCATCTGTTCCATACTCAGTTGTCCTATTGTCTGTTGATTACTTATATATATATATATATATATATATATATATATATATATATATATATATATATTATATATATATATATATATATATATATATATATATATATATTATATTTTATATATTTCTGACTCACATCTGTTCCATATTCAGTTGTCCTATTGTTTGTTGATTACTATTATATATATATATATATATATATATATATATATATATATATATATATATTATATATATATGTGTGTGTGTGTGTTGTGTGTGTGTGTGTGTGTGTGCTTAAAATCACAGTAGATGCAAGTGACCTCATTAAATATAGAGGCGAATACCACAGAAAAATGATAGGCAGAAATCCAAGCGCTTTGGTCTTTACTAAGACATTGTCAAGGAACGAATAACAATTTTTTTTAGTAAATACGAAAGTGCTTGTATTTCTGCCTATCATTTTCCTGTGGTGCATCCGCTTATATATATATATATATATATATATATATATATTATATATATATATATATATATATATATATATATATATATGTATATATTTATATTAATTGTTGTGAGAGAGGAAGAGAAAAACTACGATATTAATTCAACTTAGCTTTGATTTAGCATTCCTTCTTCACATAGGCTGGGATTCTGTCCGAACTGCGCACGTGCACGTAAATGAAACTATGAAAAATGGGATTTATGCTCACGTAACATCCATTACTTTCTTTTGCGTTCCTGTCGGTAGAAACACAGTGTGATGTTTTTGAAGAACGTCGAAGTTTTCGTGTTCGAACCGCTAGTAGGACTTGAGTTATATATTTTCAGAACCTTCAGTTCATGTTAGGAAAACTGCTGTTAGGTGCTGCTTGCGTGATTTAAGTTAGTTGTTTTTAAGTGTGATTGCCGGATGTTCGGGAAACAACCGTCAGGTGCTGCTTTGGTGGATTTTTGTCATTCATTTTTAGGAGCAGGTCTGGATGGCAGGGAAAATTCCTTAAACTTTTTACCTGTAGGTGTTAAAGCCATATTTAATGTTTGGGAGCTGCTTGTCAAGATTGGAGTTGGTTGATTTTATAGTCTTTGTAGGTGGTTGAGAAACTGCCTTTCGGTGCTGCTTAATGGCCTTTTAAAAAAATTGTTTGACTCCTTTTAAATATATAAAGTGAAGAGAAAATAATTTTTGATGCTGATTATAGGATTTAAATTGGTTAATTCAAGGTCGCTGTTGGATGTTGAGCTACTGCGTTTGGGAGCTGCCTGTGAAACGTATGTTAATTGATTTTAGGGCTACTTCTTGATGTTAGAAAAGTCACCTTCAGGTGCTTTTGGGTTTAGTTTTACTTCTGGTTGCTGTTAGGGAAACTTCCTTTGGATTATTTTCCCAGGTCTTAGCTGCGTTCATTTTAGGGTCACCCCTGGAATGTAGGGATGTTGTCTTTGTTACTTGACCCTAAAGGTCATTTCTGAATATTACAGGAAATTACCTTTATTACCTGACTTCAGGGCCACCTCAGGATATTAGGGTAACTTCCTTTATTGCAAGTTTGTAGGACCTGCCCTGGATGGTAGAGAAACAACGTTGGTGGACGTGCGTAGGTTGATTAGGGCCGCCTGTAAGTTTGAAGGAAACTGCATTTGCCTGTTACTGGCAGGACCCCTGGTGTGTTGAATTTAGGTCTGGCTGTGGGTTCTAAGGAAATTGCTGAAGGGGTTCTGTTGCTTGGAGTTGCCTTATTAAGATTTTAGGGGTACCTCTGGATGCAAAGGAAATTGCCCTTGGGTGCAGTCTTTTTCGTTACATTCCTTCTTAAAAAGTTGATTTTGCACAACCTTTTGCACCTTCCTGTCTGTATCAACACGAGAATGACTTGAACACTGCATTTTAGATTCCTTACTCCTTTTGAGAACTCAAGGTTCTTGCATACTTTTTAATGGCGCTTCTTCAATTCTTTCTGCGTCTAGAGCACTTCAGCACGTACCAAGCAATCTTTTCAATTTTAAGAGCATTTATTACACCTGCTTAGCTCTGCGTTTTATCTCTTCGTTTCTTATTCTCTCAAATTTTGCATTTGCAGTTACTAAAATTTTTGACGTGAGTTTTATATGCTTCCTTCTTTTTTGCTGAGAATGCTTTTATTGACGTAAAATCGTAATATGGTTTATATTCTCTCTTCTTTCTCAACCATTTCGTATTTCCGTAGCCTTTACCTAATCAAATAGAATCGAAGAGTTTACAAACCGGCCTGAGAATTATGTCCTTTACATTAAGTTAGTTTTACTTTCGTTCATGCACTCGGGAATAATATTAGATTTCGTTGTAAAAACTCTGAAAGTTCCTTGCACTGTTGTACCATACTTCCCATAAACTTTCTCCAGATCCAAAAGTATGATGCAAACCATCTTACTTTGTCAGTAGTCACGACGCCACATAATTATTAATTATTCATTCACCATTCCATAAAGCCTTGAAATAAAGTAGGACGCTGTCTTAGTTGGATTCTTTTTTTATCATGCGCAAACAATCCCATAGCTACTCATCCCAGGTATTCGGTTACGACCATCGTTCATGTTCTTGTTAATACAGTATTCCTTGTCTTTTGAATATTTATGTATGTATGTATGTATGTATGTATATATATATATATATATATATATATATATATATATAAATATATATATATATATATATATATATATATATATATATATATATATATATATATATATATATATATATCTATATATATATATATTTTATAGATATATATATATATATATATATATATATTTATATAATATATATAATATATATATATTTAATTTTATATATGTAAACGAAACTAAAAATGACCTACAATAACTATAACTTCACAGTTCCCTAGTGTATTTGGGTGCAGTTGTATTTTAGTTCTGTTGAACATGACCGATTACTTCGAGTGTGTGTGTGTGTGTTGATTATGTGTATACATATATATGTATATATATTATATATACATGTTTGTGTATGTATATATACATATACATTATATATATAAAATGTAATAACCGAAACTGAATAAGGGGGAAAAATTACTAAACGAAGTGAAAACTAATTTCCATGAACGAAATTTTAGGCTCAAACTTCTGTAATGAAAGGATCCACGGTAAGGAACAATCTGCAAAGTGTTGGAACGTGAGCATGCATAAGAAAGCATTAGAGCTCTCTCTCTCTCTCTCTCTCTCTCTCTCTTCTCTCTCTCTCTCTTTATACAAGAGGAGAAGCAGAACGATAAATTCCACAAATTGTTCAATTTCGCAGGGGGCAAGAGCGACCGAGAACGACCTATTCCTATTGACGGAGCCCCTTTGTGCCGCTGCATCCAAATCGGACCCTAATCCCGAAATCGAGACATGATGCCGGAGAGGGAAGAAAGAAATCCAGATGCGAGTCTTTCCTCCTGTATTTTTAAGACTCCCGGGATTAAGTCGACTGAAAGTTAAACTTCCGAGTACAAAGGGGAGCAGCCTTGAATCCAGACCAGAAAAATGGTGGCCCGTCCGCCCCTCCCCCCTCTCCTCCTCCTCCTCCTCCTCCTCCTCCTCCTCTTCTCTCTCATGAGAGCATTTTAGGGTAGTGCTGTGAAGCGGTTTGAAAGGAATTGGGCACTGGGCGATCTATAGGTATCGGAAGAAATGCCTTTATGACTTTTTTTATTTTATTTTTTTTTCTGATGTGCGAAATGGTCGTCAGGATTTGTGAGTTTCTTTTGTTGATTCAGGTGAACAGCAACTGGAGGCTTTCTTATGCGGAACTGAATTCTGCTTCTGGCGAAATGTTGTGCAATATATCGTTAAGATCAGTATGGGAATCGTTACTGCAGATGAAGATTGTATCTGGCTTTACGCTTTTGTGTAGGCAATATAAAATGTTTTTTTTTTTTTTTTCCTGGTTCTGAGCAGTAGGCTGCTTAGTGTAGTTTTTGGTAATTCTCAGAAAAATTGCGTACGTTGATGCATTTTATTGATGGCTTCATTTCAGTCGTATGAAGAAAATGATCATATATTCATAATACACACACACACACGCATATATATATATATATATATATATATATATATATATATATATATATATATATATATATATATATGAGAGTTTTGTGATTCTCTCGAATACACACACACACACACACACACACACACACACATATATAATATATATATATATATATATATAATATATATATATATATATATATATAATATATATATATATGTGTGTGTGTGTGTGTGTGTATGTATACATATTCGAGAGAATCACAAAACTTCACATGATATCAAAGTGGGAGGATGGCCTAAAGAGGAGAGAACAAAAAAAATAAAAAATTAAGTAAGGACTTTTATGCAATTGTTGCAGATTTTCAAGGAACAATTCAGTGTAAAATGACCGAAGTGGATGCAAAGTATATATGAATGGAGTTTTGTCAAATGAATTTGCAGTAAATAGTGGGCTGGTTGCTGCAGGAGAGAGTTCTATCACTTTTGCCCTTTGTACTTTTCATGCATTTGATAATAATAATGGTAATAATAATAATAAAAACTGGTTGAGATGCAAGAGAAGATTTAGGTTGGGGTACCTAAATGAAATCCTTTTAAATCAGAAAACATCATAAAATTCATGAAGTATGCTTACCGGAATGGATCATATATCTAGATTCCAGAAGGATGGAAATGAGCGTAAATTATAAGAAAAATATTAGTAATTGAGGTCTGAGTGTGCACAAAGGGACTAATTAATGCTAGATGGAGAAAAAGGCTATTGTGGTTAAACCTTTGAAATATTTAGGAACAATGCTATTGTCGGTTTTTATGTTAATTTAAATAAAGGGAAAAAAGGCAAAACAAACATTGAGCTGCCTGAATGATATTTAGAAATGAGGATTATAATATTAACATGGTTCGATCTTTGTTGCTACGCGGACATGTTTTTTTTTAAACCTTATCTAGGAGAATTTGTCGACTTGAGAATAAAACTTGAAGCAGAATATTCCGAGTCAGGCAGGATAGAGTAAATTATTATATTACATAAGATTACGGAAGTTCCAAATGTAGATGAGATAATGATGGAAAGGGTGACCGAGATGGCATGGGAATATCCTCAGCACCTTGCTTACTACAACCCCTGGGGAAATGATATGCGACAGTGTCAACTGAGCCCCTAAGGGCACTAGTAGAACTGGAAGACGAAGGAAGAGCCTCTTGGAAGGGAACTATGACCGTGACTTGGAAATGAATGAGAATTATGGAAGACAAAGCACAGGAAGGACATGAGTAGCCTTTTTGGTTTGGTGCAGGGATCACAGGTTCACAGAGGCCCTTTATGTGTGGTGTTGGAGGCCATGATGATGTTGATATATATGGGTACTCGGGATCACATTGGCTGGGGCGTTCACCTCACCGGCCAAAACTCCTCCGTTCGACTAGCAACCGAACCGAAATTTTTAAGGCGACATGTCCTTGCTTTTTTTTTTTTTTTTTTTTTTTGCTGAGCTAAGCAGTGAATTAAATACCTTGTAATTAAACAATTGTGGTGAGTAGCAGCAATAGAGAAGAATATATATATATATATATATATATATATATATATATATATATATATATATATATATATGTATATATACATATACATATACATATATATATATATATATATATATATATATATATATATATATATATATAGTATATATATATATATATATATATATATATTATACAGAAGCACAGGCACGCACGCACACAACACCTCATAAATATTTTGTATATATATATATATATATATATATATATATATATATATATATATATATATATATATATCCGAAAAGAGCAAAGAATTCAAGAAGTTAAGAGGGCGTTGTGGCTATTACAGTTGCATATGTATCTGGTAAAAAAGTGACCAGGAGATTCTTTATATATTATGTGTATCACAAGTGTTAAGCAGCTATCAGAGATTCACGTATTCTTGTTATTTTCTCTCTCTCTTTGCCACCAGAATTTGCTTGACGCTTATGCTCCTCTGCATGTGGTGTTTGTTAGGGCTGTGTTGTGAAAGCTTGGACCTTCTCTCTGAAAGGCGTGTGCAAAGCCGTGGAATTTCGTAATAAATGTCAAGGGTTGCTGGAAGATTAAGCGGAAGGGTCCTACGTGAGGACGAGGCTAATATTGAAATTTAAGGAGGGTTGCTGCCACAAAGGTTTCTGTTTGGTGGGCGTTATTTTTGACATGTTAGAAAGGTTTGGTAAGTTTCCTAAGAGAGATGAGAAGGTAGTGAAAATAGACTTGACCTTTGATAATATTGATTTTAGAATGAAAGGTAAATGTTCCAGGTTATTAGATATCATGGGGATGAAAATGAAAAATGAAATGAGTTTTTTTTTTTATTATAGAAATAACAATAACTCAATATACATTACTGTATATAATCAGTCAATGGTACTAATAGACATTTACGTACTACAGTTACGTACAAAATCATATGCCAACACAAGGTACGCAGAAAAATAGCAATATAAACACTTCTTCCTCGTCTTAATAATAATAATAATAATAATAATAATAATAAAATAATAATAATAATAATAATAATGTTCTAAAGGGTCCACAATAATACAGTGTTAAGAGTCCTTTCGAACCCTTCCCTGGGTTCATCTTCTGTCCAATAACAATAATGAACCACGGAAACCGTCATGAGGCAATAATATTGAGACTGAGGATGAGTACATAGTATCCGTAAATCTCTCCTTGTCATTTTTAACTCTTTGCATATATATTTTTAACACTAAAGTACCTTTTAATTCTCAATAATAATAATAATAATAATAATAATAATAATAATATAATAATAATAATAATAATAATAATAATAATAATAATAAGTATTTGTGGCTTTTAGTGGGGGTAACAATGATGAAATTTGGGTTATTCAATTTTCTCCACGATTCAGCGAAAACGAGACTCATTTCGTGCTCATTTGCGTAATGACAAGGCGACCCACTTAGCTTAATGATGCTTAAGTCTGGAATCAGTGTCGAAGCTTAAGGAAAAAACCAACTTTGGGAAGAAAGTTACTGTCTGCAGTTTAGGACTCTCTCTCTCTCTCTCTCTCTCTCTCTCTCTCTCTCTCTCTCTCTCTCTCGCACATGTACATATATATATATATATATATTATATATTATATATATATATATATATATATATATATATATATATATATATCTGCATCTTTTCCAAGTCGTATGTGGGGTCGATGTTTCTGACAGTTTTTCTCCACCTGGCTCGTTCAAACACATCGTCCTCTGACAGTTGTTTGTCTCTCACATCTTCTTTAACTGTGTCCATCCACCTTCTCTTGTTTGGTATTCATATGCCTGCTGTACCACTAGGGGCCTCCATCTGCATCACTCTCTTCCTTACATTTATGTCTCATCCTTTCTTGGGCCTTCTTTGATAGATCTACGACTTTGTTAGTTCCTCTTATTCTTTCATTTTTGATCCAGTCCAATTTATATATATAATATATATATATATATATATATATATATATATATATATATATATATATATATATATATATATATATATATACACACACACACACACACATATATATATATATATATATATATATATATATATATATATACGTCTTTCTATTTATGATTAATAAGTATACATATTGGTTTTGATACTAACGCACGCGTGACTGTCCGTTGTCACGTTAAGTAAGGCAGAAATTCCTCTTAATATCGAATTCACTTTACCTTGGAACTAACTTGCACCCGAGGGGAATTATGCAAGTGTATTTGCTCTGGCGAGAATTCAAACTTACGGCTTTTGGGATAGATACGGAGACCGGTAAAATATTGACCATTTTGCCAATTAACACCTCTTTAGGCAGGTACCTGATGAATTGTTGCTTATTTGGAATAATAATAATAATTTATGTAATAAAAATCAACTGTTATATGGTAAACTATATTACTATGTAAAATACAAAAGTTAGACTTTCGTGTTTTATCGTAAACTCTGAACTGTGTTCGAAAGTCTTTACTGTTGAATTTTACGTAGTAATCTAGTTTATTTACTATATAATTGCGGATTTTTATTACGCGCACACACATACACAAACACAGACAAAACTGTTTTTCACGAGATTGTGAATTTCTTCGCAATAATGATATTGATAAGTATTGAACAGTCTAGGCAAGGATCATCCGTTTTCCAAAGAAGCTTATGGAAGGTGATTGATGGCTGCTCTACTAAATCTCCGGACGATTTAAGGTTATCGTCCCGACGACTTCCCTCTTCCCAGGAATTTTCCCTCCCCTCTCTTCCCCGTTGAAGCGTTCTCTCATGAATCTTCTGCCTCTAGCCGGACCTTTAACAAAGTCCCGGAGTTTTTGAAGCGATTCCCCTTTACGTCCGATTTATGGACCAAGGATAATTTCCCCTTGGCATTGTTGGAGGCACTTAAGTGCCTGTTGTCCGCATTAGCTCGTTTCTAACTTGTGCTCCTCTACTTTTCCTTCGGAAGCGAGAAGGAACTGTTGGGAGTTTCGCCGATGTTTTTGCTTTATTATTCCACTTCCTGTCTTTGGTCATTAGCTTGTTACTCTGCCAACGAAGTCGAAAGTAGGTTACACTTTTGGTTTGGGTTGTTGGTTTGTTTATAGTCTGTTTGTCTGTTAGCAGGATTACGTAAAAACTGACGGGTTTTTACCAAAATTATAGAAAAGGTGGACCTTTAAATTGTCAACAAAGGTTTAGGGTATGAGAGAGATTAGCGTATAAATTTAGGGAAGAAGGAACTATATACTTTTGTTGCAAGGAAGGTCTACCGACCAATTACATCACATTTTGGTGACCTAATTTAGAATTAGGTTGTAAGAAGACTCCCTTTATATCCGTTGCTTATTCAGTCTGATAGCCAACTTGAGACATTATTTTCCCTCTCCTAGTTACCATTACTGACGTGTTTCAGCATTTGATATGGGAATTTTATAAGAATCTGCAAGGAAATATTCTATATGTCAGTTTGTCCATATTTACCGTGTCAAGGTCTTTTCCTTTTAGAAGTTACTCAAATATAGATGATTGAAATTGCCAGTACCTCTAGAAAAGAGAATAAGTACAATTCATAGGAAATATCAGAAAATGCGGTAAGAGGAAAACGTCAATCGAACTGAGTTTAGTCGTGCTAAGATTGGTGTTCTGCTTTGGCTTGAAGGTTTGAAGTCGTTGACATATGAGGATGACGATAGCTCGTTTGTATTGAAATCATTTGGTGTTACTTTCAAGTACTCTGACTTTGTAATGGAATTAAAAATAGCTTTCGTCCCAGAATTGAAGAATTTTGAGGATGTTTGTTCAGCTTGAAATGGTTGTTGCGGTTACATCTCTTTTTAACCTGTAAGATTTCTTTTTTTGGACTTCGCAAACTAACCATTTTAGGTTGATACAAATATTAAGCTCATAAAGGTTTGACCGTAGCGGAGATATTTGTTGTTTAATAGCATTTACTAGTATTTTTTATGGTTCTTTTGGTGAATAATATGAGTTTATTTCCTCTTTATTTTTTTATGAGATGAGAGCATTGATAGAGTATGGAATGATTGTTTGATATTAACAGTATTATACTCGTATATGTTAAAATATCCTTTCATCGGATTTGACTCGACAATGTTGTCTGTATGCAATAAAATTCCAAGTTTAGTTCGTCTGCCTTTTTTGCAGTATTGCATTTTTATTTGGAATTTGAATTTTACGTCACGGATTTAATAAGTACGTTTAAGAAATCCGGGTATTTTCATGGGTTCATTGTATTTTTTATCGTATTTTTTTATATGCGTATTACTTATTCCAGTATTTAAAGATTGTGTTGTTAATTATTAGGGTTACCTGTTACTTGTATCGTAAGTTCGTAGACCTGAAGCTGTCGACCTGTCGGCAGCTATGCAACAACCTAGATTACGCAATATTACTGTTCATGACGTGCAAATAATTCTTATAAAAGTAGACTGAAAGTTCTTTTGTTCACTAAAAATAATTCCACAGATGACAAAAACGGAAAATTTAGAGATAAACTTAAAATTAATATGGATATGAAAGGCACATGCAAAAATAGATATGTGTATGTTTATATCAGATTTTTTTCCTGGAAAACTAAGGCAGGTGACAGAAGAACTGATGTGGCAAGCTGAGTGTAGGTTTAGACAAGAAAAAGATTCTGTTCATCGACTAGTTTGTAAAGAAATAGTTATGTGAGAAGTTTGATAGTAAAGGGAGAAATCTGTACGAGGCTGCATGGAATTTGGACGGTGTTGAGCATGTATACTGTTAAGAATAAGTTAGTAAGTGGGATTAAAAGTTTTTATGGGACATGAAAAGTTTATCTTATGGTATGTAGACTGGAAAGTGAATGGTTTGTGTAAAAATAAGCCATTTTATTTATAAATTTGGGGATGATGACAATTCAGAGAAGGGGTAGTATGCGTTATGATTGGATGGCGGAATAGATTTTGTTTGCAGATGATACAATTGAATGGGGGGATAGTGACGAGAAAATGCAAAAACTAAAGAAAAGGTTTGGAGTAAATGGAAACAAGACAGAGAGCACTGAATGTCTCTATTGACAGTGGAAAAATGGAAGCAGTTGGTTCGTGTAGCATTATGAGTAAATGTAATGAATTATGGTAAGATAAAAATGGAAGAAATGACTTGCGGAATAAGTGAAGCAACGATTATAGGAAGGTGTCTGCATAGTTGGGGAAAAAGAGCCTGTAAGTGCCTGTGGAAACCAGAGGTATGTATGGGGAAATTATTGAGTCAACTGCCCTCTCGCAAGTGATATGTAGTTGTTTCATGTGAATGAAAAGAAATGTAGAATGTTTTGAGATAAATGCTTTTGGTAGTATACGTGTGTATGACGAAAAGGTGAGAAATGTGGAGATACATAGAAGTGGTGAAAAGGTTAGTGTGAGAAGATGGATCAGTGATCTGAGATTTTTTGGTCAAGTAGAAAGAATGGTTGTTGATAGGTTGTTGAAGGTGGTGTATATCAGAAGTATTTGGAGGAAGGCCAAGAGAAATGGCTGGAAAACGTTTTCAGTATCCGGGAAGTACAAGAGCTAGTGCAAAATAAAGATGGATGATATAGTGAGAGTCAACACGTGCTACTGTTGATACTTCTTTTCAGATGTTTTCAGTGGCAAATTAGAAAGTCCTCTGAACTGGAGGTTCCTTCAATATTTAGGAATTACAGTATGAATATGTCAGTAACTTGAGTTTCTCTCGAGAAACCCCCTTTTTAGGCAAAACACACACACACACACACACACACACACACACACACACACACACACATACACATATATATATATATATATATACATTATATATTTATATATATATATATTATAATCTATATATATATAATTATATTATATATTATACCCAGAATACATGAATACATCTATTATACGTATATATATATATATTATAATATATATATATATATTAATATATATATATACACACACATTATATACATACAGAATAAAAGAGCTTTGAAGCATATATGAGCTATCGGCATATTTTACCGGGATAAGGGCCACTCTTTGCCCTGATGCTGGCTGGATTCATTTTCTGAATTCATCCTGATCATCATCCTTGTAACTGAAGTGTCTCCTAAGCCTAAGAAATGACCAAAGGAAGAAGTCTTTCCAACCAGTCGAGAGAAAGGGTCATCGCATCTGGCCTGTGTTGGCCTTTCCGCTATAGTTCACTTAATTATCCAGCTCTCTCTCTCTCTCTCTCTCTTTCTCTCTCTCTCTCTCTCTCTCTCTCTCTCTCTCTCTCTCGCTAAACCTTCTTGGATTTTATGATAAAGGATAAAGGGGGACATGTAAAACGACAATTTTCTAGCTCAGAATGCCTTCTTGGAACTTTTTCTTTTTAATCCACAGGAAGCCTGAAGAACTTTACTTCCTTTACATTTGTAAATAGATTAATAACTTAGGCGGCCTTAGGATTACTAGTGATTGGATTAGTGATTTACTTACTCTTTTATGTAAATTCACTTATGGGTGTGTATGGTTGCTTAACCATATAGAATTACTTCATTTATAGTGCATTTTCCGCGTGTTTGTATCATAGAGTTCAAAGTACGTACTTGTCTATGGCAGTAGCGACAGCCTGCGAATGAAATAACAATATATGGCCATAAATGTTGTCAATATGTGACCATATATTTCCAAGTAGAATAAGAACAACAAAATTCGTTATGTTTGTTTTTCGTTTTGGTGTATATTTTTATCTCTCTCTCTCTCTCTCTCTCTCTCTCTCTCTCTCTCTCTCTCTCTCAATCGTATATATATATATATATATATATATATATATATATATATATATATATATATATATATATATATTCATGTGTCAATAAATTATTTATAAAGCAGGTTTGTTATGATTTAGGTTAATCCCACTTATGGTATAGGTAACCATGTATATATATATATATATATATATATATTATATATAATATATATATATATATGTGTGTGTGTGTGTGTGTGTGTGTGTGTATGTGTGTGTGTGTGTGTGTGTGTGTGTGATAGTTTAACCAAACTGTAAGTGGGACTTGGATGAACGAATAATTATTCGGTAGATGGCGCAAGTATATCTTAATTAAACAAGCAAACCTAATATATAAATAATTACCCACGTATATTTACCTTGACTTGGTGAATTTAAATGGACATTAGCTTGCTTAGCCGAAAAATAAAGAAATCTTTTGGTAATCGCTAATGAACTATTCCACCGTTGATTATGAACTTAGACCAATTAAAATGCTTTCGGGTGAATTTTGTGAAGGGTGGGAAGGACATTGGTAAAATCTCTTCACCCTAATGAAGGCCACCTTTTCATTTCATTTGAAGTGGCCTTGCCCCCCCCCCATCCCCCCCCTTCTTCGTTTTTAGTCGGGATGAGGTTGAGGGGGGGAGGGTTGTTTGGTTCTCTTGTTCGGGCGCTTTATTAAGGGTCAAAAATAACAATAACAGAAGCTTAGACAACAACGACAGGCATAATGATAAATCATATTATTATTGTTGTTATTATTATCATCTTTAGGTTCTGTGTTATGTGCGCTAGCAAACAACAACCCCCTTTGGTTTATGATATTTAGACATATAACCTTTATCATTTCTTTTAGTTTATTCCAATCTAAATTGAAGCTTTAGAAAAAGGAGGTTAATAAGTTTTTAGATTTTTTTTGAGATTCTTTCGCTTAGGGTCTTTGCTTCTTTGGTCATGAGGCTGACCAAACCCTTCGTTGAATATGGAAATAATATCATTTGCATCTGTGAAATACATAAGATTGCTGTCAAATCTGTCGTAATGTCTTTTGTTAAAAGTCAGCCTTTTGATGTTGCCGCCATATACTGTTATCTGAACAGGCTATTTGAATTCTTAGGATAGGTGTTTATCATGATCATCAGTATGCTTATAGCCGTCTGTATTGTATCATTAGAGCCACCATTCGCGCATATTTTTGTTAACACAAATCTCTGACTATGAAAAGAGAAAGTGTGTGATTTGTCGTTGCATGACTGTGTTAATGTTTGTGCTTGGGTACGTGATCTGAAAAGAGACTATCGCCTTCCTGCATCGGGGCCCCCACCCCCTTAGTAATCTCCAACAAGAACTAACTTTGACGCGAGGCCCCTTATCAGGTTTTGATAATTCACGTCTGTTGTTATCGGCTTGGTTATTTCTCAGGGTGTTAAGTCGCTGTTAATGGTGGAAACATGTAAGGGAGCTTCATTTGGCTGACCGTGTGTGTGTGAGTGTGTGTGTGTCCACGTACGCGCGTGTGGGCGTGAATGCCTTCATGACTCCGCAAGTTGCCCAGATATGGAAGTCATCGTGAAAGTTGACCGGAGAGACGATTTTGCCTTTGTTGTTTGTTGTAAGTACGTGATTGCGAGGTGCTGGAAATTGAGGTTTTCTTGCTCATGCTGCAACAATGGCAACATTTATCGTTAGCGAAGTACCGATTTCGACAGATAATTACAGCTTTCTATTGCTCGTTCACACACACACCGATTTCTGTATATCGCTCTAAATATAAAATACTTTGTATATATATATATATATATATATATATATATATATATATATATATATATATATATATATATATATATATATATATATATTATATATATATATATAATTTGTCACGTACACTCGTGGCGTTTGTATATTGACAATATTTAATTAACAAAAAATTAATATCCAAAGGGAATTAAAATTAACAAGTGCCTCTTCCCCTGCATTCATCAATTATTATTCCCTTCGGTTGAAAGTTTTTTCCCTAGGCATAAAATGAACGGGTTATTAAACGATATACATATGCATATATATATATATATGTGTGTGTGTGTGTGTGTGTGTGTGTGTGTGTGTGTGCGATATATATATAAATAAATATAATATATATATATATATATTGTGACGAAGTGCCAAATATCTGGTTACTAAACTTACCATTCATTAATTGTTACCTCACAACAGCCAGACACCTGAACCTTCATCACAGGTACTAAACGACTGAATACTCTAAAGGCAAAAGTGATCCCTTAAACAACTTACCAGTATTGCAGAAAATCAGACTAAGTTCATCAAAACAGGTGTGAGGTAATCTTGTAAGTAATTAAATTCATTAAAGGGCATCACTCCATCAATAACTTTAAAAGTCTAAGTATTTCCTTGATTTCAAAAGTCTAAGTACTTCCCTGGTTCTAACTCACTTCAAGTAAATTGAAGGAAAACCGATCAATTACCACTCTATGTTTCTACCTAAGCAAATCCTATAAATATGCTGGTTTAAATGAAAACACTTATAAAAATTTTAAATACAAAAATTTATTATCAAACTCAAATTTATAAGTGAAATTCACAATATCAGGGAAAATTACTGTTACTTGAAAGCAAAGCAAAGTTTAATTAATTCTTGAATCAATTAAGTAAAATTAAATCAAAATTAATTTATCATAAAATTAAAGAAAATTAATTCAATCAAAATTCAAAAGTGTTAGGTAATAATAAAAATTTGGAAATTAATTCACAAGTGCGAAACAACAATAAAACTTGAAAAGAATTCTTAGTAAATGCAAATTAATTCACAAGTGTTAAATTCAATTAAATGTACAATGATTAATTAATGAAAACAACTAAGTTAATTAAATTGTGAATGCAAATGAAAACACAGAAAATGGGGAAAATACCTTGCAAAAAGTACTAATCACACAGAATATGAAATAAAAAGACACACTTCAATAAGAAAATGGATGAATGCACTTCAAATGAAACAAACACAAAACACAAAAATTTGCAATGTGTGAAAATGTAAATTTTTTATCATACCACTGTAAATATTAGTTTAAATTTTTACCAAACCACTATAACTATTAGTTATTAGTTGCAACTAGTAATAATATAACACACTTTACCTTTACCAATTTTCTTTCTGCTGCAGCTTGTTAAAAAACTCACCACAATTCACAATGTTTTTCGAATGAAAATCAAAGGTGTCTTTACACGCCTGTACAATGTTTGTTCAGATTCCACAGAAAGCACTAAATAATACTAAATAACTAAGAAATATCAAATCTGAAGTGTACAAGTTCGAGTGACCAATTTACGTTACGTTAATATCAATTATGACGAGGGAGAGAGACAGAGAGAGAGAGAGAGAGATGTCTGAACGCAATGCGGTTCTAAGTAACAATGAAATCTTTTCTTCTCGGAAACTGGACAGTGGAGATGGCACAAAATGTTTTTGGCATGCGAAAGATGATGCAACCCTTTCTAGAAGCTTCTCATATGATGTAACTTTACAGAAAAATTGTGAAATCTACATGCGGCATTCAACAAAGACGTACGCGTATGAAACGAGTCACGAACGTATTAGCTCAACAAAGACACATTTTCGACGAAACAGACTCGAGCAAAAGTCCCTATCAGACGTGATGACAGA
>NC_087206.1:27750932-27760932 GCF_015104395.2 Macrobrachium nipponense
AATCAAGATTTGTTCACATTTCATTATTATGTATGCGCATAGATATGGATTATGATTTAAAGATCCTTAAATCACTAAGCATTCAAAAAGAATACTCATATGTTAAGAAGAGAGAAACAAGCGGAGGGCAAATGAATGTAATAAGTTGAAAATGTATAAAAAAAAAAGTCGAGAAATAATTCAGAAAAATAGGGCTATGCTGCTAAACTCCTGAATAAAAAGCAGATGACTCAAAATTCTTTCCAGAGACCGGTCTGTCGCTTTCTTTGGGATTAGTCCCCCACCCCGCCCTCTCTCTCTCTCTCTCTCTCTCTCTCTCTCTCTCTCTCTCTGGCTGCCCTGAGATAAAAAGACATTGGAGGATTGGATTGCCTAAGTGACATACACCTTAAGCCTTTGCATTGTTAATTGTGAGCCATGAGCGCTGTGTTTTTCTTGTAAAATGAGATGGAATACGAAATTATTTATTGAAAATCGCCGGTTTTGCAGAATACGAAGTTATTTATTGAAAATCACCGGTTTTGCAACTTTCAGTTTCAGAAAATTCCATCACGGCCGCCATGTTACGTGACCTACTCCAAAGTGTAAATTTCAGATATAGTAAGTACTAATATAGAGTGAAATTTCACCAAAGATCGTTCAAATTTTTTTCGTCTAGAAGTGCCACACAATGGCAATATTATTAATAACAATAATGAAAAAGCAGCCAGTACCGGTAGGGTTCTTTGAAGTCTTAGAATAATGGAAGGGAATAGTTGTAGTAATATGGAGGAACTTTATAAGGGAGGAAATGTTCTTTACTGTGCAGACGAGTAGCAGCAGCTGAAATGAAAATGAAAGCATTAGTATTAATGATGATGTCCGTTTTGAATATCGTTCGTTGTATGATAATTTGCGATCATTCGATAAATAATGTGTAAGCTAGAATGGAATAGGGACACTACAGTGAATTTGCCAGGAGTTGTGAAATTAGTAGAAAAAGATAAGAGGGAAATAACGAAGAATATGTAAGGACCGAATGTTTACTGGGCTCAAACTTGAAATTTCTTGGGATTTAATCATGTGGCTTTTTATAAGATTTAACAGTTTGATTTCTACCTATGGAATCATTCTGTTGACGTCTGCTGCACACTGGGATAGAGTTCTGCCCCATCTTCCTCAAGAGCAAAGGATTTTGCAGTTGTAACTTTGCAGATCTTGAGTAAGTTTAGCGACTGTGTAACGTCAGTGTGATAGACAAGCACTGAGCCCTTGATGTTAACAGACGCATATCGTCTAGACACTGTTTATTAGTCGTATGACAGGCACACGTTTTGCCTGCAATGAATCGCTTTTAAACGGGTCCATTGATAATACTGCAGCATTTACGCGTAATGAGAAGCAATATTCAGCGACATTTACTCGTAATGAGAGCCAGTGCCCAGGCGGCTCTATTGCATGAATATGGTAATTAGCGCAATGAAACAGCCTGTCTTATTAGGGCTTCTCGCTGATTACAATTAACGGCGTTCCCTCAGGCGCTGATGAAAGCTAGGTGCTTGAGGAGGTTTTATTTTCCTCTTTTTAGTTTTTGAGATTGTAAGGGAGTTTTGAGGATTTCTTTATTTTATGGAAACCGGAAGGAATTTTCTTTTAGCTTTTTTAGTGAAATTTGGAAAATTTTGGGATTTGAAAGGAATTTTCAGCCTTTTTGTGCCACAGAAGTGTAAAATTTAGTTTATTTTCTTTCTCTAGAACAAGAGAACATTGGAAGGGAAATTTGAATTATTTATGAGATCAATTGTAGAAGTTGATTTTTTTTTTTAGGATTTCTCTGAGATCCTTTTTTGTGACATTCTAGTCTCATTCCTCTCAATTTTTCGATGTGCTTGATTCTGTTGGTGTTGAAACGAGTGGAATAAGTATAATGGCCACATCGAAGCATTGGCGGTCTTTTCCGTGGTCATGTTATTTCATTTTATACCAGAATCGTCGAGTGTTCCGGGGTTGCTCAACTTTACCGTCTTTGAAATATGCATTTCTTTAGTCAATGTTTCGTTCCGCTGTTGGTATCTCTGAGTAATCTGACGATGGGGAATAAACATTATCATAATTCTTAAGTGTTTTTCTGACCCCATAATCTTTTTTACCGTGACTTGCGGTAGTTGTGGGTTTTCTTATGCTCGTTTTCGGGTATAGTAAATTACGCTTTCATTTACTTATTGTTTTGTTTGAACTTATCCTTGTTGATTTATTCGTTTTTCACTAATTATATATATATTATATATATATATATATATATAAATATAAATATATATATGATATATATATATATATATATATATATATATATATATATATATATATATATATTATATTTATATTAGATTCCTAATATTTAATATTGTTCATTCATTTGTTCAGAATCCTTTGCTGTGTTTTTCTTTTTCCTAATATTATTATTTATTTCTTACGCGGAAATTGCTGTTTAAGTTCATGTCCATTTTGTCTGTTACCAAACACAAACACACACACACACACACACACACATATTAAGTATGTATATATATGTGTATATATATATATATATATATCTTATTATAAAAATATAAATATTTTTATAATATATATATGTTATATACGTACGTATATATATATATATATATATATATATATATATATATATATATATATATATATATATATATATATATATATACTAAATCATCTGAACCTAACTGCCCACATTCTTCGGCAAAGCCTTCATCCAGTTATCACTTGCCACTTGAGAGCAGATCTTTTCTGCCAGGCTATGAGAGCCTACAGATTCGAGGAAGTGGTTTCTGTAAACCACTGTGAATTATTAATAATTATTATTTATTAAAAATTTCCGGTCCTCCAATAAAGGTCTTTTTGTTCACCGGGCGTTGGGTTTTTGAAATCTTGAATTTTTAGCATCAAAGTAGAGCAGTTTCTATCTTCATCTGAATGTTACTCTTGCCATCGCTGCGGGCCCTAATTTTGCGAATTATCTAATCAGCATATAAAATGTACTTCATGCTAATTAGGTAGCCTATTATTATCACTAACCAATTGCAGAATGATTAAAACGTATTATGTCAAATTAAAAGATAGGGTTTTAGTTATATTCAGTATTTCATAAATGATTATGTAAACGAGCTTATAGTTACCGGCTAAATTACATTTTCCGGTCGTAATTACCTTGATGCAGCAAGGATATAATTGTATTTTACCGAATGACAGAAAGCCAGGATCCTTTTAATGAAGAAATGTATTACGGGAATTATTTTTCCTCGGCTTCTCGGTGTACCATTGCTTGTGTTCTGATCGCCTCAGTGGCATGATCGGGTTGGTCTTGTCATGCCACCTCGGTGGGCGCGACTTCAATTCTCGGGCATTCCATTGAGGGGTCAGAGATGTGTATTTCTAGCGATAGAAGTTCACTCCCGACGTGGTTCGGAAGTCACGTAAAGCCGTTGGTCCCGTTGCTGAATAACCACTGGTTCCATGCCACGTAAAAACACCATATAAACAAACAATTGCTTGTGTTCTTCTGAATTTTAGGGACACTGCGAAATCTGTCGAATAACAATATCTAACGGAGATTTGATATAGGCGCTCTGTTTTGTGAAGAATTGGCTCAGATGAAAGACAGTAATTTATAAAAGTATTGTGACACTCTTAATCTAACCATCAGTGTTTCAGGAATGGCAGAAGTTTAATGTAACCTAACAAAAGCTGAAAAATAGAAGTTTAATGTAACCTAGCGAAAGCTGAATACCAGAAGTTTAATGTAACTTAACGAAATTTGAAAACCAGAAATTTAATGTAACCTAACGAAAGCTGACAACCAGAAGTTTAATGTAATCTAACGAAAGCTGAAAACCAGCGCCATGTGTTGTCTGCCATAGAGTTTTTTTTTGTTTTTTTTTTGTGGTAGAACAATACGTTTGGCGACGATACTATTCTTGCTAACAAGTTTATTGATTAATATGGACAAGTCTATAAGTTTGGAAGAGTAAAGGCTGTTCTGGGTGCAAAATCTTCCTGCCGAAAATCCAATGGAATTTTTTTCTTCTTTTTAAGCTCCGTTTCAAGAAATTATGTTCACTATCGAGATCAATGAGATCACATAAAGTTCGGAGCTTCAATATGGGACTGATCTAATTGCTTAGTAACTGAACATATGTGTCATAGTATTTGTGTTTACATTAGTAAGGAATATTTAAGTGTGGTCTCTGACGATCATGATGTCTTTCATCTCGAAGCATTTAGGCACAAAACGTTTTGCGGTAAGAAGGCAATATTGATGGGTAAAATTTAAGTCGCGCTTGTTCTTGCACGTGTGGCGCCGCCTTTTGACAAGCAAACATGTCTTCGATTTGCTGGTAGGTTTGGCTCCTCGATACAGAAACTGCTGTAAAAATATTGGAAAGTGTCACGAGACTTCATTGTGTTTTAGTTTTTAATTTTCTGTAAAAGAAATGATTGAGATGGCCTTGTCTGTCCGTCCACACTTGTTCTGTCTGCCGTCAGATCTTAAAAACTACTGAGGCTAGAGGGCTGCAAATTGGTATGTTGATCATCCACCCTCCAATCATAAAATATACAAAATTACAGCCCTCTAGCCTCTGTTGTTTATATTTCAATTGTGGCTAAAGTTAGCCATGCTCGTGCGTTTCTACCGCTATAGGTGCCAACAACACAGGCCACCACCGGGCCGTGGTTGAGAGTATCACACAGCATTATACGCTGTATACAGAAAACTCGATTGCGCCGAAGAAACTTCGGCGGATGTTTTACTTGTTTTAACTTGCGTATGGTCTTGCAATGCTAGATAATTCCTGTCGGCCAACAATATGTCCCAGGAATCAAGTCAACTTGAGATATGCAAATGAAAGTTTGTAATCAGATTAAGTTGGAGTGAATGCATATCAATCTTTGCTAGGCCTCTCCCCCTCCCTAACACGCCCACCCTCCAAGATACGGAGGCAATAGAAATATGGGCACGAGCGAAGAAGTATCGCTTTCAGAAAGATAACGAGAATAGACAGAGGACCTGAGGAAAAGAAAGATGGATTCTTTTGTCTTTTGGGTAATGGAAGATGGGGTGAATAAAAGAAAGGGATGTGAAAGAAAAACAAGGTGGTAGATGGATTAGAAGGACGTGATACGAGTATATGGATGTAGAATTAGGGTAATGGTTTTGGTCTATGCCACCCAACTTTCGAACGAAGGAAACGAAATTTCTATGGAGAGAGAGAGAGAGAGAGAGAGAGAGAGAGACGCAAACTACGCTAAATTACTACTGTAAAGAGAAAAATTATATAAGAATTGACTGTTAGAAACAAAGCTGTTTGTTGAAAGTGCTTCTAGGAGTAGAATTTTATGGAGAGATTTTTACGTCCTCGAAAGTTGTACATTGAGAGCATGAATAAGATTTTATGAAGAAAATATGATATTACGAAATGAAAAAACAGTATTTATAGGAGAAGTACAAGCTGAAATTCAGCATGTATTTTCTTCATTTTTGCTAGAGAAGTGACCGTAATTCTTATATACTTCACTTTATTTTTTAATTCAGTTTCATCACTAATATTATTACAATCATCCCTTGGTAAAGATAGCGTGGGTGCAGGCCATAATTGACTTATAATATAAGAAACTTATTGTATTTTCAACCTGATATTTTTTAATTTATAGACTCTCCCTCCATACTGCCAAGCTATTCTCATCAATAATAAACAGAAAGTGTGTGTGTATGTGCATAAGAGAGAGAGAGAGAGAGAGAGAGAGAGAGAGAGAGAGAGAGAGAGAGGGAGGGAGGCGCCACCCATGTTATTAAAACAGCGATGAACAAATCACCGTGATAACAAGGCAAATTAGAAATACCCCCGTGATAAATGAGCATAAATTCTTTACAGCCTGCAGCACTTCATAAATTATGCTCTTCATCCGAGAGAGGCGTCAGGACGCTGCTCAAGGCTTAATAAATTGGCCACTTGTACCCAATTTATTTTTAGAGGGGGAATATTACCGTTAAATGATAGCTTTGCCTCAGTGGTTTATGCTTCCTCCACGACGGTTTCTTTGATGTAGGGTCGCCTCCGCAAGGCATATATGGTTAGCCCCTCCTATTCACATACAAACAAACACGATATATATATATATATATATATATATATATATATATATATATATATATATATATGTATATATATATATATATATATATATATATATATATATATATATATATATATATAGTATCTATATCTATATAGATGTCCCTGGCTGCTGCTTACTACAATCGACCAGCCACAGTGCTCAACTTAACTAGAGTGCATTAATATATTTTCCGTCTTTTAAGTATTGAGTTCCCAGTACAGGTTTTCTCGTATACTTTTGTAATAAGAAAGCTCTTTTGAACTACTGTTTTTTTTTTTTTCTCAACACTTTTATGATATCCGACTCTCGGTGCCTCAGATGCAATTTGTTTATGTTCATCGTGCAGAACCATCGAGTTACTGCAAGAGGGTACGTCTGCGTACGCGGGCATATTGCATAAATGCATCTCTGCAGCTCCGGCTGATCTGAATACATGGCGGGAACTATCTTGTGATATGCAGCAGTGCGATGTATCGTATACATAATGCATCTTCTCATACACAGCGTCTTTTGTACTCCTCCGTTTCGCCCTCCTTTCCTGTGTAGTAGGCTTCTGAATAGCAAAATAGTGCGGGTTCCGGAAGAGAGAGAGAGAGAGAGAGAGAGAGAGAGAGAGAGAGAGAGAGAGAGAGGCAGCTCGGGTCTGGTTATAGATCAATTTTTCCTTTTGGTATTGTGGAAATACAGCAACATTTTGATTAAGTGAAATTTACAAGAGCTATATTATTAACTATAGTATCTTCATACTGTCCAAAATTTATTTCAGTCATTGCACATATTTCTTTCCTGTTTGTTCGTATGTCCGTTGGTGTCAGAGAAGGATACCTGTTGCCTTGTTATAGAATTCTCTCTCTCTCTCTCTCTCTCTCTCTCTCTCTCTCTCTCTCGAAAAAGAAGGAGAATGAAGAAAAGAAGAGAAACAAAGGGCGCCACAAAGAGTCTGGCTTAAAGCAACCGATGCCTTTGAACTCTTCCTTTCTTTTAAAGCCCTCGTCTTCTTCAGACGCTGATACCACGTGCACTTTGCTCTTACTTTCCTAACTCTATTATTTTTCCTAATTAAGTATAAAGGAAAACATTGCCGATGAACCATTTCATTTCATCATTTGTTATGAACCTCCAGTCTCTCAAACTCTGCCGTAAGTTTACGTGTTACCACAGATAACATGAATAATATGTTGCATAAATCGATGATCTCTCGAATGCATCGGTACTTCCCGTATTGGTGATTGCCCCGAAAGGTAGAGCCTGCCGGCATATAACGTGTAAAAACTGTAAAGGTGTCCGGCTTTGATACTCCGTGAGGGAAAATGGATATATATATTTACACACACAGTTTCCTCAAGCTGGGGTGGTACCAGTAAAGATCAAGACTGTTGTCAGTGCTACAGTTATGATCAAACTGCTGAATAGTGGATGAACTCTAGTGCATGAAACTTCCTCGACATTCGCACAAACAGTGTGGGCTCATCAGTGGCGCATAACACCCACTAAGCACAGGGCGCATAAGTGAAACGGGAGGCTTAGTAATAGATGGATTGAGAAAGTGAAGGAGGATTTGTAGAAGAAGGCTGTAGTGGAGAAAAATGCATTCACTACGAATTGTTGAAGACTTCTCAGGGCAACTGGCCCCTTAGCATAGAAAGCTATTTGTGGATTAATCTTTTTCTCAGCACTCCCTGTATATGTATGTAGATATACCGTATATATATATCTGTATATATATATATATATATCTTATATATATATATATATATATATATATATATAATATATATATATATATATATATATATATATAATATATATATAATATATATATGTGTGTGTGTGTGTGTGTGTGTGTGTGTGTGTGTGTTTGTGTCTGTATATGTATTTGCATATGTTTGTACGCATGAAAATATACATACATACTACGTATATTTTCAAATCTGGTAAATACATTTACCAGATGATAATGAAGTTGGCGCAATATGCGTCTGAGCCTCCAGTCTCTTCCCAAATATGAAGATGCACCATGGCCCATCTATTCACATCACAAACAAATTGCATAAATTCATGTATGACTTATGTGGCGTGCTCTTGCACGCAGGCAGTGGCAGCCAGCAAAAATACCTTTCACGTTTTATACCTTTCGTAGGATTTTCTATGATTTTTTTTTTTTACATTTCTTATTCTTTTTTTTTTTACCATAATTGTTGATCCATTTTTTGTGGGAGTATTTTTTATTTTAATTAGGTCTTCAAGACGGTTGGTGGTTCTGGCTTTTGTTTACATGATCCTTGTGATGGGAGATACACTGTTGTTTATTTTCTCATGTTCTCATCACCGCTCTCTCTCTCTCTTTCTTACATGTCCTTTCATTCTCCTGTATATATATATATATATATATATATATATATATCTAATATATATATACATATATATAATATATATATATATATATATATAATATATGATCTATATGAATGTAATGAAATAAAAATAGATCTCAGAGTGAGCATTTTGAAGAATTGGTTGGTATAAAATAAAGAAAACGGAACTGAATAATAAGGTCGAAGAATTGAATGACTCCCGGAGTTGATGGACTTCCAAGGGGGCTTTGATACTGTGGTGATATTGCGATTGAAGAAACAACTAAGTTTATTAAGGTATAGGTGAAGGGAGTAGTTTTGATTGAATTGGTGTGGGGAACGATCGTTCTGTTGTAAAAAGGTAAAGTGATAAAGGCATAACTTTACTTGGTACGCCAGGGAAACCTTATGGTAATAATATTAGTGGGAAAGGAAGACTTAAGGAGAACACTGGGTTGAATTGAGGAATTTTTGTTACACGAGTTTTACGAAATTAAAGGAAAAGGTGTATATAGCGTACGTACATCTAGTGTTTTTTTTTTTTTTTTTTTTTTAGAATAAATAGGGGCAATGTGGAGGAGATTGAGAATGTGTGCCGTATAAAGTTGTTGAAAGCCAGTAAATGTTTTCATACTGGAAGCATTGCTTTATAGAGTGCAGACGAAAAAGACTGTCTTGCACTAAAAATTGATCTGAAAGAATTATGTATATCAATAGGCGTTTGATTATTTCTACGGGTGGAGTGATGCAAAAAGTTTTAAAAAGTCAATTAGTTATAAGAATAAAGTTCTTCAATAACAAAAAGATTTGCGACTTGTTTGTAATTGTAAATGTTAGCAGAATACGCAGTACTGATTGGGAATAGTTAACAGCAGCTTAAGAAATACCAGGAAGAGTTTGAGAGTGACTGCAAGGAGAGAAAGGGCTTATGACTGTAAATGGAAACCGTCACGACAGAGCAATGAATATTCATATGGTTGGTGGAAGATTGCGGGCGGGGGAGTCATATTGGTATTTGGGAGCAAATACAAGGATGATTAATGTTGACTGTGAGAGAAAAAAAAACTGATAACGTTTCAGTGAGTTGTTAACGTAGTATGATTGGTTGGAATTCAAATGATGGGAAATATGTAATGTTGAAAGGTTATCATCGGTGAAAGGATATATTTTGAGATAGACAAGACTTGAAAAAACGTTATAATGGAGGAAAAGAAGACATGAAAATAGCTGTTAAATATTTCTGACGTGAAATAGGTGAAGGAAAGGAGGGAGGGATCCAGGAAGTTAGAAGTGGAAAGCGTGCAAGCGAGAAGCGAAAAACTAGCAAGTTAGAAGTGAAAACTAGCAAGTTAGAAGTGAAAACTAGTAGATTAGAAGTGAAAAACTAGTAAGTCAGAAGCGAAAAACAAGCAAGTTAGAAGTGAAAACTAGCAAATTAGAAACGAAAAGCTAGCAAGGTAGAAGTGAAAAGCTAGTAA
>NC_087206.1:27765061-27767561 GCF_015104395.2 Macrobrachium nipponense
ATATGTGTTGTATATATATATATTATATATATATATATATATATATATATATATATATATATATAAGTATGTTTTTTGGTTTGTTTGTTTGTTTGTTTGTATGGTGTTTTTACGTTGTATGGAACCAGCGGTTATTCAGCAACAGGACCAACGGCGAGAGTGTTTATGTGTATGAACCTCCATACTCTTTGGTTCCAACTACATCCATACTGCAAAAAACTAGACGTTCAGTGCTAAAGCGGAGAACGATGTAATCCCGTTTCTTGCATAATGAAACCTCACTCTATTCTGAATTACGGAACGCCGTAAGTTTAACACCTACAGCCTCCATTCGAAGGGAAGATGCTTGCTGTTAGATAATGCGCTGTTCATACATATTCCATAGTCACGGTGACTTTTACATTAATGTTTTCAGTATATAAAGTCTTACGTATTTAAAAACGGCCTATTGGTGAAAAAAAGGAAAATCTTAACTAATTAGATAGGAAGAATATTTGTAAGATTACGTGGGCGCAATTCATTTACCATATATTAAATATTTCGTAAGGGTAACAGTTAATGTCTACGGATATTTTACGTCGTTTTGTTTCATACAATAAAAGTGAATTATGTCCCTGTAAAAAGACAGGGATTAATTACCCTTTTCTGGGAAATAAACAAGCGTAATGTTTGCTGTTGATGTTTGGATGCCTTTTTTTTTTTTATCTTTTTTTTCAGCAGGGGAATGGATTCATAATGAGGGAACGAAAGGGGTTTACCCTTGCCATTTTCCTGCACTCTTTTAATGATATTGACTGTTCAACATGCTAAGAGACAACTTTAACAAAAATGATAAAGAATTATAAAACAACAGCAGCAAAAGAGTAGTTTTTAGATTTTTTTTATAAAGTGTTTATTTGTTTCATATGTCATTTTGCTTGCTATCAAGTGATAAAAAACGACGTAAATAATGCAAAATATGCTAGTTTAGATATGAAAAATGTTATGAACAAACTTCTGTATTGATATATCGGTAAATGGAAATATTTTTACCAACGTAACAATTTTGTGTCAGTTCTTGAAGGGTCCGTGTGATGACCGAAAGGCGTTAGATTGAAAACCACAAAAGGGGAATTCTTGTATGTTAAATGAAAATGAATAGGTAAAAAGAGGCATAATGTTGATCACTGTTCCGATGAATCGTTAATGATCCCTCAGTTCAGAGAACATTCACAATATCAGCCACTTTTTACAGTCACTCATAAAGCTTAACTGTAATGTATCAAACCCCATACATAACACACAAACACACTCACGCGCGAGCTGCACCAGTCCCTCTATTTTTCACACTTCTCTTGCCCTCAGGATATTAATGTCCTACCATTCCTACACCTCTTGTACGCCATCTATCCGCTCTCCAGGTCCTTCTCCTCCTCTCCACTTCGGAAGACCTCACTTCCCGCTCTCCTCTATGAAAGCGAAGTGTGGATGCTGAATGCGAATGGAAGAGGAAAGGTTGAAGCTGTTCAGATGAATTGTTTGCGTAACATATGTCACGTAAGAAGGACTGAATGGGTGAGAAACGCGGAGATGCGTAGAAGTGGTGAAATGGTTAGCGTTGGTGAAAAGGCGGAGTAGGGTGTGATTTGAGATGATCTGTTTATGTGGAAAGAATGGAGGCTGATAGCTTGGTGAAAGGAGTGTTGAGAAGATTGAAGATCGGTAATTCCTGAAAGTTCGGAAAAGATCTTCAAGAAGAGGCAATGGAGTGCAAGGACCTTAAAATCTAGGGCGACAGAGGGGGATTTTACTTTCTGTGTGGTGGGGGGGGTGGCGTGGTGTTGGGGGGGGGGGGGGTTGTTGGATGGGGGAGCTTGACGTGCTCAATATGAACATGTGTGTTGGTGTATGAAGCTACCTATATTACTTTTTCGTTTCTGGAGCCACCACTAATAGAAGAAACGGATTAAGGTTATATACACACACACACACACACACACATATATATATATATATATATATATATATATATATAATATATATATATATATATATATATATATATGTATATAAGCGAATTCCACAGGAAAAATGATAGTCAGAAATCCAAGCACTTTCATCTTTACTCAGACATTGTCAAGGAGTTAATGAAGAACAATTGGAGAGAAAGGTCTCAGGTACAACACAAGATCAAGAATACCAGATGGTTAATTGTCAAAAGGGTAAAAATTAAAAGACTAAAATTAACTTAAAATTGACATAAAGGACTAAAAATTGACAAGTAAAACTAAGAAGTAAAAAGTACAAATAAAAAACAAATACCAAGGCGCAACCAACCGTTAGTTGAGAAGGAAGGAGGTAGAATGACTAGACTTGGGCAAAAAGTTAAAACGTTGACTATGCCAGATAAAGCGGAGAAGATGAAACTCCACTAATCAACGAGGGAACAAGACGTTTAATATATAATCCAGGATTATCGGATATCACACGGTCACAAACCTAAGCAGAATGACCCTAACCG
>NC_087206.1:27772561-27785061 GCF_015104395.2 Macrobrachium nipponense
ACTCAAAGTACACCGTGTTCTATGGCTAACGCTACTATGAGAATCGAGTCGCACCTTAGAGCAAGCTGCTAATGAAACCTCTCTCCAGATCTTCGAGTCATTAACCATCAAACAACTTCCATCTTTGAGTAGTCAGTCTTCTTTTGCCCCTCTGTTTATAGCACAAGATGTTTCTTCATCCTTTTGGTGTCCTCGGTCACTCAGTTTTCTTATGTCGAGGCGTTAGGTTGGATTTAACTATTGTTACAATTCTAATATCTAAATTTTACCTTTAATCATTTTACGGCGTATTCTGTATTGATTTTAATTTTTACTTTTGTATTTTATCCGGCTTGCTAAAGTCAACACCTTCCCGACTAATAATATATATATATATATATATATATATATATATATTATATATATATATATATATATATATATATATGATTATTTATATGAATATATATATATATATATATATATATATATATATAATCTATATATATATGATTATTTATATGATTTATATATATATATATATATATATATATATTTATATATATATATATATATGTATATATTCTTGAATAAGATAATACACAAATATGTATGTGTAATGGTAAAGTTTAATTTAAGAAATACTGGGAAAATCATCTTTATATAATAAATTACAATGGCAAATGCTGGTTGCTCCCATGGAATCTGTAAATTGTGCAAAAAAAAAAGAGAAAAAACCGCAGTTATTGATATTACCCTTTGTTTTTAATTATCTCCCATTTATTCCGAGTTTATTAATCTTCCCTTCCTTGTTTATCATCGCGCTTGTAATTAGGGCGATTAGCAAGTGTCGTTATTCTCATTTTCGGTGTCATTATTTAGCATCTTTCGTCTTCCCACGCTGTTATGCAACGCTGTTTTCACACCCCTTTTATGTTCCCGCCCGAGGCAGTCCTCGTAGGGGAGTCACTATAGTGATATAGATGACGGCGAAAATGCTATCTTTGTCTGTCGCTATCTTTCTCTCCCTCTCGCGTTATATATATATATATCTATATATATATTATTATATCTATATATAATATATATTTTATATATAGTATAGATATATATGCATACATGCATACATACATATGTGCGTATGTGTGTGTATGTATTCTCTTATTTTGGCCATTTCTATGGAACAATCTCCCCATCTTCTCCACCTCCACTTTCATGTTCCTATTTACGCGTATTTATGGACTTGAACGCTTGCACCTTTTGTCCTTTTATTCGTATACTTCCTTTTCCTCCTCCTCATCGTCTTTGTTTCGCCCATTTGCATTGCAAATTCGCTTAATCTTTGTCTTTCAGGCTTTTGCCTGTGAGACGTTTCTTCCCTTACTTCATGGGGGTTGGATTTTTCCCCTCAAGCGGGGTGGGGGGATTGCGTCTAGGGGCGGGGTTGCAACATGGCAAGGGCGTGATATTTTCATAGGATAGCCGGTCAAGAGTCGGAGATAGGGTCATATAATAGTTGTACAAGGGTCAGAGGATAGTCATCCAAGGGTCAGAGTGAGGATTATAGGATAGTCGCTCAAGGATTAGTGTGTGTGGGTCATATGACAATTGCGTAAAGGTCTGAGTGAGGGGTCATAGGGTAGTTATTGGTTTCACAGAAGTAATCTTAGGGTCACAAGGAAGGTCAAAGGAGGGCCAGGAGAAGTACCATCGTCTTATGGGAGTCATGAGGATTACTGAAAATGAGTCATAGGACTTGTCGGTAGATCAAACGAATACCATGGGGTGAATCCCACGCGAGTAGCAGGAATATCTCAAGTATGATCAAAGATGGCAACATACGAGAGTCATATAATCTATTATGACAAGTAAGATTATAGGATATATATACATACATATATATATATATATATATATATATATATATATATATATATATATATATATATATATATATATAGGTGTTGAAAGTAGAGTCATAGGTGAGTCATAAATTCATAAATGTATGTGGTAGAAGTAGGATCATAGGAGAGTCATATATGAAGGTGTTTGAAGTAAGATCATAGGAGAGTCCATATATATATTATATATATATATATATATATATATATATATATATATATATATATATATATATATATATAGGTGCTAGAAGTAGGATCATAGGAGAATCACATGACAGCCGAAGGAGAGACTGAGTGTTGGTTATAGAAATTCCAAGAGAGTCAGAGGAAAGTCAGTGAAGTCGTAAGAGTCAAGAGAAGGTGATTTAGGAATGTCGCAGAGGTTCCAGATGATTGCGTAAGTCAAAGATTAATCAGGACAAAGGTTTTTTGTGGGTAGGGGAAGAGATCGCTCATTACAGGACAGTAGAGAGTCAGTCAGCGAGAAGGGGAAAGCGAAAAGAGGGGGAAAGAGGACTTGAGTGAGGGGAAGGGAGGGGAGGCGTTGTCCTGGAAACTGTAGTTCTTTTTGTGAATCTTAATCTTTATGTAGCTCAAGGAGATAGAATGTCTAATAAATGATTTCATCACTGAGAGTGATGGGTACCTCGACTGAGCAGTAAACACACGTATAATGTTCTCTCTTTCTCTCCAAATACCTTAACAGCAACCCACAACAGCCACTTGACAACCAGCTACCCAAAGTCTGTCTGTCCCAGAACAAGAGAGGATGACTGAGAGAAATATTTTTTTTATTTTGTATCCTTATGGGCTTGAGCTTTACATGAAAAGTGTGCGCGAGCGCGCGCGTGTGTGAGAGAGAGAGAGAGAGAGAGAGAGAGAGAGAGAGAGAGAGAGAGATTGTTTTGGGTTTCCATGTGCTTGAGGCATTAAGAAGAAGAGTATGAGGGGTGTTTGTGTGCGGGGGTGGGGGGGTGAGGTGGGGGTTGAAAGCTGTCGTGCATTAGCGTTACAATGTTATACTAAAGCACAGTGAGTACATTGTTGTGTAGATGCCCCATCTTACATGAATGGGTTATTTTAAGCAGCATCATTTTAGCATAGTGTATCAGAGATGTGTTTATGTCTGGGAGGGTGTCTGAAACACGCTGAGGAACACCTTAATGAAGGCCATGTTTAGTTCGAGAACACACTTTTCTTCGCGTTCTTTTTTTCTTTTTTTTATGCGCATGCTTAGTGCAATTTGTTGTTGTTAGTTGAAATTTGTGTGACAGTTTTCCTTTATTTCATATTTAGTTTGACTGCATTTGTGAGTTGCAGTTTACTGCAAATAATTGTTTCCTGGTTGATTTTCATTGAATCTTTATGTCCTATTTGTTGTGGTTTTTTGTTTCTGAAAAATAAGCCTTTGTCTGATAGATTATGTCCAATTTTACCCAATTCCTGTTTTAACTCGTGCAGTATTGGGACGTTTTTCATGATAAATTGAAATATTGCATTAGTTGTGCTTTTTTATTTAGTATATTCGTTATTCATCTCAATTTTAGCTTATCGCTTTTGTCGTATATTTTTCGTCCATTTACTTTCGTATATAGGACCTTATTTTCTTTACCCAGTCTATTCTTATAGTACCTTTTGTAATTTGTTCTAAGGGTTAAATTCATTTGAAGCAAATAAGGGAATGGTGGCGATCTAAAAACCAGGAGCCCTCAGTAGCACATTTTACTACTGTATGCGGTTTGATGTGTGCTGATGATAATTCGCTATGATAAAGGTTCCATTATCAGTCAGTTGTCCATCTTTATTTTTCGTTTGTTAAATCCTCTGGTTGTAACTCAATAAATGAATATCACATTTGTGCTTGTATATGCTGAAGATTTGAGCGTTAAAGGTTACAGATAGAAAATGACTCCAAAGTATCACATATGAAATAACATTTTCCTGTTAGTAATTGTGCTGATGCAAGAAAAAGCACCTTGCAGAAATAATGTCAACTGAGAGCGAAGGGACAGCATCCCTGAGAAAGAGAGCTAGAGAGAGAACTTTTTTCCTGGAGGACAGACTCGAGAGAGGCTAAGTTATTTTCAGTCTTATTACCATGTCTGTATTCTGTATTTTCACTTATTTCTTTTCGCCATCTTATTGCTCTCTTCCTTCTCTTTTCGTTTTCCTCTTTGCCCCAGTGCGAGAGATGTCACCTCACGGCACTCAAGGCCCCTTCCAGTTCCTTTGATGTGGAGGGTCCGACACTCCAAGCTCAGTTTGCACTGTCAAAATGCTTCGCTGAATTTCGTTTCAGCGAAGATTTGTGGCTTTGGGAAATTGTGGCCCATGGCAGTTTTTCGGCGCTTCGGGAAGTTGAAGAAAAATTTCGAATGAACTGGCGTTGCAAAATTAATGACGCACCAAATGACTTTGGATTTTATTCTGCATAGTCCGTGGCATGTATTAGTTAGTGGTCACGAGAAATTAGAGGCAGTTGCGAAGTAACTGAAATTGCAAAAAATAAGGCCAGACCAGAGTGATGCGGGTTTGAATTGAGCTTAGCCCATTATGTCTATCCGGCGCCTGAAGAAATTAAAGGAAGATTACAAAGGAATTATCATTGGGAAGTTAAGGTTAGACAAAAAGACCTGGGTCCTAATGGAGCTTAGCTCATGACATTTTTTCAGTGCGTGAAGAAATTAAAGTTGTTGTAAAGGAACTGGAATTGAAAAGTTACGTTTTGACTAAAATGACCTGGGTCTTCATGACGCCAAGTCTGTATATTTATTTGAAGACTTACGCAATGGAAGGAGGTCGGCCAAAATGACCCAGAACTGAATGGAACTTAGTCCATGACACTTACTAGGCGCCCGTACAATTGAAGGAGAGTTTCAGAGGAACAGGATCAACAGAATGAGCTAGTTCATGACATCTGTTCTCTGCCATGTGAGATTAAGGAGCAATTTACAAGGGATCTGAATAATAAAATTAGATCGGAACAAAATGACCGGAGTCTGAATAATCCTAGTCCATGACTTTTCATTGTCTAGAAAAACTGAATAAAAATTCGGAAGATTCAGAGTAACATTTATTCGGTAACTTGAGAAATTAAAGAAAAATGTCGAAGGAATCAAAGTGACAAAGTTAAGATCGGACCAAAATGACCCGGGACTGATTGAGCGGACTCCATGCCCTGTATTTCATGCTTTGAGACATCAAAGAAAATTCTCTAAGTAATCTCTGAAGCAAAGTCGGATCTAGGAGGAAAAACTCCCAAGAGTGAGATGATGTGGATCTCAATCAAACTTGAGAATTTCAAAAGTTCCCTTAATTCTTTATAAATTCAGCTCTATAACTCATCCTCCAACTGAAACGTCAGTCAAGGAGGTCTTGTCTCGCTGCCCCCTCCTAGTTATAGTTGTAAATAAAGCATATGACTGTTCTATATACTTTGGTTGTAAATAAAGTATATAGCTGTTCTATATACTTTGGTTGTAAATACGGCCTGCAGTTTCATTTGTTGGACCTTTATTTTCTTCCTTGGTGAAAGTTAAGAACTCTCGGCATTAGATTTATTTTCATCTGTTTTTTGTTTGAGGTTTCCGTTAGTTCTTTTGGTTGACACCTATTTCTTTAGGTTCCGTCAGCCCAGCTGTGATTTGGAGTCTACAGCTCTTTGGTTTTAGATTTCTCCGATGCAGAAAGACGGCAGGTTAATATAGTAGTAGTAGTCGTATTTTTCAGTAAACAATATCTTAACGTTATCATTCATATAGACTTTGTAGTTATGTATGAAAGTACAAGTTATTTTGTGCTCAATTTATCAGTTTATATTTTAGTATGATGTCATTAAGTCACTGTTTTCAGTAGAGTGAAGGTAAGTATGATGAGTTCAGTATGACAGAAATGGTATGCAGCCTTCGTCATTTGTTGACTATTTGCTGTGCACATAACTAACAGAGACAGTGGGATACGTCCTCGTCCCAGGGTCGGGTGGAGGAGGAAAACAGTTACGCAAACAATCCAAAAGGTTTGTTTTAGGAATTTTTTAATCTGGATGGGAGCCGAGTCCTCCAACGGCAAGCGAAGGTAAATAAAAGCAAATAAATAAACAGCTTTTGAAGTGGCGGTTTCTAGAAAGAGGGAGGATTGCATTCTTGCTTGGAAAAGTACGGCTGAACAATCAGTGAGAGAGAGAGAGAGAGAGAGAGAGAGAGAGAGAGAGAGAGAGAGAGAGAGAATCTTCAGACATTCATAAGTGGACGAATAAGCATTATTCGGGTCATCCAGATGAACAAATATGCCATACTCTTCAAGTCGTAAAAAAGACAAATAACACAAAGAAATGTGAGAGCATATAAGAATTTAGTAAAATGTGGCTGTCATTTCCAAAGACTTCTTTAGGTGCATGAAATATGCTAATACTACTATACTTCTAATACCATTATTTCTACCTCTGATGATGATATTGATATTGATGCTCATGTGTTTATGATTGTAAGTTTGAAGTATAAATAGTGCTATGTATAGCATAGAGTATTTCATAATCACATTTGTATATATGCCGAAATGTGGAATTATTCAAGCGAGCAGAGAAATGAAAAACAACGGGCCAATAAAAATATTTCGTTTTTATTATTCAATTCCATGTGGCTGTTCAGAGAGGCTTAAATGAATTAAGAGGTGGATTTAAATTTTAATTAGGTTTCGAACTCGGATCATGAAAATCAAAACCGAATCGTATAGTCTAATTTTGGCAAATTCCTGTACGTTTCGAATTTAGGCTTAAACGAGTCTCATCAAGGTCGGATCGCAGTTTTTAGCGACCCAGCTTCGTGTGGCCCTGTGCTGAAGGACTCCATATTCTTGAGACAGAAGGGATGTACATTTATACATGCATAATACGTTCGGAAATCAGCTTAAATGAAGAGTATTATATATTTCACAAATTTTTCATCAAACAAAAATCATTCGACTTTTCATTCACAGTTAAAAAACTGGTATCGAATGTTGGCTGACTTTTCTTGAATAATTTTAGACTTCCCGGAGTCAACTATATATATATATATATATATATATTTTTTTATTTTTTTTTTTTTATATATATATTAATATCTATATATATATATCTATATATATCTATGTATTTATAAATAGATGTGTATGTATGTATTGTATGTGTATGTATTGATTACTTATTCCTTATGATATACTTATGAGATTTTATAATCATTAAGTTCTGTGGGTCCTCAAAACATACATTAATCAAGTATGTGTGTAGGTATATATATATATATTATGATTAGCCAGAACACCATTGTGAAGATTCCACATAGCTAAATGATTATAAGATAACGCAGTAGCGTATCATAACCGCTAAAGAACTGGAAGTGGTACTGCGCTATCTGTACTCACTTTTCTTTTCAAAAGAGTCATTGGCTAAATGATGTAAATTAGGTAACGAGAATCGATTATTCAGTAGGATCATTAATAGTTAAATTTTTTCCTTACTTGTTAGACGGGATTGATAAACAATATTGTTGAGGATGAAGTATTAAATAAAAACAGAATTAGGGGGAAATGCAGCGCATAGGCCATGTATGTTTATAAAGAAAAATGAGAGAGAGAGAGAGAGAGAGAGAGAGAGAGAGAGGAGAGAGAGAGAGAGAACAGATTTATATCTCTAGTCCATACTTCGGTATGCATTCTCAAGTAGCAAAAAGACGGTATTTGTACAAACTCTTAGGGTGTTTGCGCAATTCCTGCTCCATTCCATTGTAGCAATAAAAATCTTTACTTCCAGAAATTACAATTTTAAGCAACCTTTACATTAAAAAAAAGTTTTAATGGAAATGAGGAAACAAATAATTAATAGACTGGAAAAAATGAAATGTATTTGAGTTAGAAAATGCAAAACCCCAAAAATATTGGAGAAAGTTGATTCATGAAGTATGATAGTAAATAAATAAATAAGGTAGATAAATGAGGAGATAAAAAGTACACGAATGAATGAATAATTGAACGAAAAGGTAAATAAATAACATTGATAAAGCAGTGATAAGTAAATAATATAAAGAAGAATAAAAACAGACACAACCTCCCACAGCGAGATAATTCCACAAGAAGACTGAACGCCTGAAGGAAGCTTATTAATCTCTGCTTATCTACAGGCCAGACTCCGCGGCTCCAGCAGGCATCGCATCCTGGCTCGGTTTTGTGGATGAAATCACTCGGGTAATTGAAAACGCCCACCGAGAATCAGTCTTGATAACGCCCACACATCGACAAGCCCAGGGAAATAGCCCCCCTCCGCGGTCTACAGTTTCTTCGAATTCTCTGGATGTTAACTATAAGTAGATTCACATCAACCGTGCATTTGATGTCTAGGCCAGTCCCTTACAACGCTCCTGATTGGCTGTTGATAAGCCAATTACAGGGCTGGAAACTCTCAGTCTCTCGAGAGAGTTCACATGGGTAGGATCTAGTATGTTCCACCTCTCCTGAGGTATACGTCTTTCAGGAGAGTTGGAACATACATCCTGCTTATGTGAACTCTCGAGAGAGACTGAGAGACTCCAGCCCCGTGACTGGCTTATCAACAGCCAATCAGGAGTGTCGTAAGGGACTGGCCTAGACATCAAATGCACGGTTGATGGGAATCTATTATAGGCACTTCTGAAGTACCTCAAGGAGGGTACACGTCGGCATTCGTGAAAAATGGAACTGCAATCTTAGCAGTTCTTTTTAGGACGGGGTTGCTTACTTTCCGCCCTTCCGATTTGTGTTGCAGTGATCCTAGTGGTTGTTGTTTGGTCAATCAACAGAGGAACAATGGATTTTTAATCGAACGTACGCGCCCACTTTGTAAATATCAGTCAAATGCAGTCATAATCACGCCTGAAAATTTTTAACACATGCTAAAATTCTCTTAAATACAATACGATCCAGCTATTTTCGTAGTAACTTAGTTGTTGGTAAATGTATAATAATGTAATATTACAAAGTAAGTGAATTCGAGGAAAATAAGATATGGAATTGACGTTAATGTGAAACTTTTTACGAAATCTCTAATCAAATAGGTACCCCCACGATTCTTCAAGATATTTCATGCATGTTATTTCATTCGTAAGCGCACAAACAAACATATTCTTGTTGGTTTCTTGATTTTTAAGGCATATTTTGGAATCATTTGGGAAATCGTGGACGTATCACTATCTCACTCATCAAAAGCACTTCCATCTCCAACCAAGCTGTCTTGGAGTCCTCTGTCGCATGAATCCGCAGAACTCCATTGCTTTCAGGTCAGGGCGGAGAAGAAAAAAATGGACAAATAATCTCAAGTGTTGACTGTGTTAGCTGAGAAAGCGGACAGGGAGCTCTTGAACGGGCGCTCCTCTCCCCTTAACACGGGCGTGGGTGGTGAGCGGGACGGCGCCGGAGGTGGGACCCCTAAAGTGTTAGTATTTATCAGAACGTGTAGTATTTGCTCGGGAAATGTTTAGTCAGCGCCGCCGGTGGAACAAAAAAGAAAAAGAGGAGAAGAAGAAAAAGGAGCAAGGGACGTGAATGTCGCATATGTTTTACGAGTAAATATTGCAGCGCGTATGAATAATCTTTTTGTGGCTGTCGGTGCTGTTGCCCGTTGAGGTGGCCCCAGCGAGAGGTGTAGAAACCGCTCTGTGAATCCTCCTCCTTCGGGTCAAATGAGGTCGCGGTTGTTCCGCCGGTGAATAGCGGACCGCAAGCACGCCGACGACGGTTTCTTGATTAATGTTTGACTCGTTCGCGCTGAAGATTGGGGCCTCCTGCTTTGTGAAGCTAGTGCCGCTGCCTTGGGCTATATATTCTTCTTTTTGCCTCATTAATTTTCTAGTTGTGTTTTTCATCTCTTTGGATCCTATTTCTTTAGGCGCACCAGATTAAGGTGGAAACATTTAGAAAACGCGTTAGTCTCTCTCTCTCTCTCTCTCAGAAGAAGAAGAAGAAGAAGAAGAAGAAGAAAATGAAGACAAATGAAAAAAATAGTGAAGGTGATATTCTTTTCAGTTTCAAAACTACAGACGTGCAATATTGTACGGAATCGTGAGGTACAGACGGCCAACGAAGAATTGGCGTAGTTTCTTAATTCATTGTTCGTTATGGAAATATTGCCACATGCAGGTGCCAGATTATTTACTTAACAATAAATAAGATTTCCTTTCAAAGGTGCTATACTTGAAATAAATTAAATTAGAACTAAGTAGACTTATTCAACGTATTAAAGATAATTATTTTGCAAAGTAAGGAAAATATATACCGATGGTCCACGATTTCTAATTTTATTCGTGACAGCATACCGAAGATTTTGGCTTTGCTGCCGCTCGATTCTTGACTCAACGTATCGTACTGCACTGGGGTGTTGTCACTACGTCTCCTACAGCCGATAAATAATACATCAAGGCGTTAACATTCTTTGAAAACGATGTTTAGTTAAACTAATTTTGTCCTTTGATCAATAAAATAATTTGCATGACACATTTAGTGGGCCTAAATTGGACTTCTGATTTCCCCACATGATTAGCCTAGGTCTATTTTCAGCAGTTATACTCTCTCGGATACGTAATATTAATATTTAAATCGATAAAATATATATATATATACATATATTAATCTGCTTTATTTGACTATTCCCGTTATTCTTGTTTTATTATCCATGTTCGCCTTTCTTCTATCCTTTTCATAATTGCTTAACATAATTAACTCAGACCTAGCTATTCAAAGTAAAAAAGCAATCATTAAAAAATCAAACGAATATAATTCAGTCTTATTTTTTATCGAATTCTAGCATCATCCTGTTTCATTTGGACACCTTGGAAAGCTGTGGGAGTCAAAGTGACGAATACATTAAAAAAGACTTACTTTCCTTAAAGCTTTCTTAGGTGATCTTTCTGTAGCTATTCATTTCTTCTAAATAGAAATTAATTCAAATTAGTTTCACATGTATACCTACTCGAGACCTACTACCATAAGCATATTATAAGTAGCTGAAAGGATAAGGAATATGAAAGGTGAAGTTACCGTTTGTCTATTTCATGTTTTTTTTTTTTTTAAGAAAAACCTATTGCTTTATCAAGGGTTGCTCTTTGACGGCTACAGGGTGTAACACGAGTGTATGAACATATTTTGTGGAATGAAAGATAAAGTTTCTTTGAAAAGAAAATATTTTATAAACATGCATTTCAAGGCGTCGTTGTCGGTGCTGCGGAATTTTAAAATAACCGTTATCATTAGTGATGCTTTCACGGGATGGAGTTCGTAGTGAGAAGTCGGATCTAGTCGCCTGAGATGCGGAGGTGGCATATAGGAGTGATGGAAGGATTAGGCCGATGTTAATAAAGTATCTCCCAATGAAATGTATTCTTTAGGTTTTGAAAAAAATGCTTGCATCATTGAAACTGTTTCCCTCCCTATCCGTGGTATTCACTGGCCACCGATAAAAAACAAAACAAAAAGAGTAAGCCTAACTGAATCTCTCATCCATCAAAGATAAGTTTGCTTATTCATTAGACTTATTCATTAGACAACTATCAAAGACTTCAAGTGTAGATTTAAAAATCTCTTCCTTCTCCATCTAAAGTATTCATCAGACACCAGTCATAAGTTATGATTACTGGTTCAGCAATGTCGTGACGAGGCACTAGAATTCAAAGTTCACAAATGAATGTTGCTCAGCAACATTTACACTACTGTATTGTCTTGCTCTCATGTGGTGCTTCGAGGTGTTCCACCTCTAGGCCCATGTTCTAAATTTTGCCGTTCTTTAAACAATTTTATTCATCTATGTATGATTCTCTCCGGTTTATTAAGCTTTCTTGATATCTTGCCAACAGGAACTTGCACCGAATGCAGTGCAATAATTCTCTCGCTCATCGAGGGATGTTTCTTAGGCCGATAAATGACACATTGACCTTAGATTCCCGTGCACATAACATCAAAAGCAATAAAGTGAGGTCGCCTGGTTCACACTGTTAAGATATCGTTTTTTTCTTTTTGTTTTTAAATTTGATAGCATTTTGTGAGATTCCAATGTTTTCTGTAAAATTTAACAAATGGAATAGTTCAACTACCTCCAACTTAATATTGAAATGATAATTTAAGGACTATCTTTATGCGATACTACTAGTGACAGGTGTCTCCTATCTATTTGGTAATGTATATCTATGGTTGCGATATGACGTTTTTTATCACTTCGTTTCGTTCACATCAATTTTGCTATATGGTAAATAGTTTTACACAATAACACAACATAATGTTCTAAAGATATCAGTGACTGTTTTTAACGTCATTACACATGATTTCTTCCATCTTTGAAAAGAAAAATAGATAAGTAAGGCATGAATCGTGCGTCAGGCAGGTGAACGAAAAATTATGAAACTCTGCCACGAGTTTTTTGGCCGACAGTACTACTGGATTAGAGCTTTCATAAAAGAGTTTCACATTAATGTAGATATATCTTACTTTTCCATAAATTCATTTATTTTAGAACTGTACTCTATTATACGTTTATCAACAACTTCGGTAATAGCTAGATCGTATCCCTCTTAGCGCCTCAGTGGCGTGGTCGGTTTGGTCTTGGACTACCACCTTGGTGGC
>NC_087206.1:27790061-27802561 GCF_015104395.2 Macrobrachium nipponense
TAATCTTGGCATTTATGAATAGAAGAGGCGCACGACGCACATACGAATGCACACTTCGACAACGCCTCGCGGTTCTAGCTGCATCTAGTTTCACAAAGGCACTTTGGGAAGAGTTTCATAAACTGTCGTACATTGACTCGACAAACTAAGCATTTTTATCTCACGCCATCCCCTAGAACTCATTCATCAGCTACTCTCAGGTCGTTACTCTGTACTGTCCTCCACATTCCACAGGTTACAGAGAATGCACGAACAATATATTATTAATCAAAACCCTATGTCTTACAGATTGCTCTGCCTCGCACCTATATGCTAGCTCCCGCCTAGCAAAAATTGCTTATATAATACAAAACATTGGCCGGCTTAAAATAAAATAAGTAAAACTGCACGTCTCTGGCATTATAAAATAAAGTCTTATCACGCTTTAATCTCCCAATAACACAAAACGCATTTTCTCTCATATTTTCTGCATTAGGATTCTTGAATATCCCTCTTCGCTTGTCTGCAAGTAGCTGCACAGACAGTAGCAGGCTATAGCAGGCTGTAGCAACTGTAGGAAGAATGGAATGCCTCCCTCATCGTAGAAGACTCTCACGGCTTCTTGTAGATCCCCAAAAAACACGCTGTAGAATTCTCTCGAACACCCATCATGGAAATACTTGTAATCACCCTGGACAACATGGCAGCAACCTCTCTTCACGGCTGGTGGACGTCTTGCTGGTGTCGGGGAACGACTTTTTGGGCGTTAGTATGTCAGTCAGGTCTCTGGTCAATCTAAGAAAATTAACCCAAACATACTACCTCTATCAAACAATGATCTCAAAAGGTCAGAAATACTAACTGAACGTCTCCCAATTAACTCCCTTAAATATGACTACTAAATGATAAGTCATTATCGCAAACTCTCTAAGAAAAAAAACATCAAGTTCTCCAAACTCAATTCTCCAAACTCGCACATCAGCACACACACAACTCAGAAATCACAGCAACTCCACGGAATTCTGCACTCACATTTCGAACTCGAATGTGCTCACACACAAAAAAAGAAAAAATTCGCAACGAGCCCAAGAAAGAAAAGAATCACGTAACACCCAGACCCAAAAATGTTCTCTCAAGTTCTGACAACCCACAAAATCAGTAAAAATCTCCAACTTTTAACAGCAAAAACCCCTTTACTGCTCAATAATTAATCACAATGAGACTTAATGTCAAACTCCCATTTACGTAAACAGCAACCCCCCAAAAAAAATCACATCTCCGGTAAAATCAAATCTCCCGTCCAAAAAAGAAAATGTTATTTAAGCTCAATCCCCAAATCATATCTCTCATAGGAAAAGGAAGAAAAACAATAAAAAAAAAAATAATCACAAAGTAGATTTCCCCAATCACAAAATACATAATACATGTATATATGCATAACTCCCGCGTTTTCCCCAACCCAAGAAATGCTCCATGTAAAGCTATGGAAATTTATGCCAGAAAGCAAACTCTCACACATGCGCTTTCGTGAAATGCTATAGCCACATTTCCAGATATTGCAAAAAATTCTGATCTGTCGCCATCAGAGGAAAAGAATCAGCACACGCTCAGCACACGGCTCATCACATCGCTTGTCATCAGAAAAATCACCTGCGGACGCATGCTCAAACAACAGCACAAAAAATTGTCCAGTCAGACACGTAAGTTTGGAAACTCATGATCTCAAGAAAAAAAGGTCTAACTGACACATTTCACAGAATTAACTCCAGGATATGACTAATGTGTTCAAAAATTCGTCTCGAAGACTTATTCTCTAAATATGACTTTTCCCAATTATATTTCCAAGAATAACACACTTGTGAACATAAAAAATGCACACATCTCCAAATGACTCGTAATGCAGTAATTGCCATTCGCCTCTAAATAGTCACGAAATCAAAAAAAGAGAACCACAGAAAACTTCTCTGTCTCGAAAAAACTCCATAACCACAAAAAAAAGGGTCACCCGCCCAAGATTATTCCAACTCCATTATGAGACATCATATTTATAATAACACCACTCCGGTTATAAAAATATTTCCTCCATTTGGTTAATAACCAACCCCCTTATATTATTCTCTTATTTCTCTAATAGCCACATGTCAGTAGAAAAAAAGACACCACTCCAAGAATAGAGAATAATCACCTCTATTTCGGCAAATACAAAATATTTCCTCTATTTCCCCCAATAACTCCATGTGGAACAAAACAAGGCTCCAAAAAATATACCTCCAAAAAATGTGCACTCAAGGCATCTAACTCACACACTCACAAATATTGCCCCATAATCTCCAAATATGTGTCTCCATTTGCAACAAAGATGGCTGCAAAATAATTGAACTAAACATAGCTCATACCACTATTGGCAAATATCAAAAATGGCCAAAAAAATATATCTCCCATATATTATATCTCAAATATAACTCCAAAATAATATATACCTCCAATTATCTCACCAAAATAATAAATTCTCAATTATAACTCCAATTTCTCAGAGAATAACTCAATGTTATAGTAAAAACTATAAAACTCACTCCGTTTAGCATAACTGCTAAAAAAGGGCAAAAACTCGGCAAATAAAACTGTCTAGAAAGTTCTAGAAAAACCACCAATGTGCCACAAGTCATTATAACAGAACTCCAAAATCACAGTGTCTAAGCAGACTTCCCCATATGCACTACGACATAGGCCATTAGAAAACTTAACCAAGTTTCCTATCTCTCACAAAGTTGTCACAAATACAACAAGGGTATTGTGCAAGAAAACTCACAATTTCTGGAACACAAATATCCAGAGAAAAAATGTAGTGCCATTACGTATGCATTCAAAAACATTGCAAGAAATTCTCCCATATTACTCTATAGCATCAAATAGCTCAAAACACGAACACGTTCTCTTAAATGACTCTAAGTCATGAACTGAGATAATATTCACACTAACTGGAGAGAAAAAACAAATTCAAATTCACCCATGGTAAAAAACTTGTGTCAGCTATGGCTAACTTCAAAAAAGGAAAAAAGAAAAGAAAAAAACAACGGCACCATTAATTATCTCCCGTAACTCACTAGATGTCAAGCAATTATCTGCTGAACTCATAAAAAAAGAAAAAAAACTAAAATAATGTGTTGTTAGTTTCTTCCATAATCACAAAAGATTTCACCTCCCTTGACAGCATTAAAACACCCCAGTATTAGTATATAAAAAAATCAGTATCAGAAATATCATTATCACAAAATCACCAAAAAAAATTGCTATCATCAAAATCATCAGTATCAGTACAAAAAACATCACCAATGTTAATGCTTATCCATTCTCCAAAAATTCAGCACAAAATTCAGCAAAATTCCACACAATTCACCAAGATTCAGCCAGATTCATCAAGATTCAGCAAAACTCATCCCCGTGAATCACTGAAATATTCTCCAAAGTTAAACAAAAACTGAACAAAATAATTAACACAAGACTTCTCCCATTAATTCATCGTAATAATTCTCCTTGAATAATTATCTGTAATAATTATTGAATAATCTCCCATGAAATATCTCAAATCTCTCGTAAAACAATTCTCCCGTAATGATAATTATACTTAAGCAAACCTCCCGTGACACATCTCAAGTATAACAATTATTAATAATAAATAATAATAACTCTCCAAAGCAATAATTCTCTTGCAAAGATTTCAAGTAAGGGTGAAATTCAAATAGCATACAACAGTATTGCTGAATCCTATGACATACAATTTCTCCAGCATGCAACACCATGACATAACACCATTGCCACACAACACAGATACAACACCAATCATCGGCATTTCAAAGTAATTTCTCCGACACAATAAAAAAAATAATCTGTGTATCCCCCTTATTTGTGTCTTTCAAGGCACAAAGAAACACATAACACATCCCTGCATGTTAACTACTTTTCCCTCATTTTTCGGAAAAGAAAAATCTCTTTTTATTTCCTTTTTCTCTTCATCCAAGGGAGAAAAAAAAAAAATATCTTTTCTAAAAAAAAGACTCTACGGGCCATTTCACTTCATCAACTAATCAATCAGCTGATATCTTAGCATCCAATGTCAAGGCCAAATCCATCCCCAACACTAAGAAAAAAAAAGGAAAAGGGGGAGTTCACCCACACTGAGAAAAAAAATTTCTCCCCCCCTGAGAACAACCCCTCAGTCAAGCGGCAGAACAGCCCGAGGTCATACCAGTATATCCCCCATCTCGCAATACCCTCCCCTGCACTATCTCACGAGTGAGGCTAGTGGTACCTCCCATGCTACTATCCCGTCTCCCCAAGGGATGCCCGTACCCTCGCAATGCAAGGCGCCTCTCTGCAGAAATATGCTGAGCCCTTAAATTGTGGCCGCTCTGTGTCACTAGCAAATATGCTTATCTAAGCACAGTTCCCATGCATAGAAAAATACACTCCTATGTTTTAAACAAAGACGAATGCATACGTCCATTATAAACACGTGCAAAATAAAGAAAACACGTCACTATGGGGAAAGAAAAAATTGTTTTGACCTCTTGAACCAACCCTCCCATTTCCCTGAAATATTTAAACAAAAACCCACTCCTTTTTGTATAAACAATCGTTCTTTAACACTCACCACTCCATAATGGGAACAGGAACTCGAAATTCTTCGTAAAACGCGTAAATCTCGTCGCACAATACAAACGCGACCGGTGAGATGACTCCTAGCAACACTCCCTTACAAACTAGACTGAGTTGCTTGTCTCACGACTCCCACCCTGAAGAATCTCGGTACGAGCAAATTTGTTTGATGACCCTAATAGAAAATCTTTCCTCATCCCCCCATCCTCACGGACGGACATTTTTGTTCTCTACCCTTTTTTATCTTCTAACTGGCCAACCATCTCTACATTGGCGTTCCTAGGCATAGAAAAGCAAGAAAACTTTCATATCCCCTCTTTAACCGTCTGCCACCACTATAAACATGGGAAAACCCTCATGTATTTCATAAGGTAAGCGTGGACACGAAACGGAAGCAGACCCCATAACTCCATTTACATACACAGCCTCTCTCTCTCTCTCTCTCTCTCCTCTCTCTCTCTCTCTCTCTCTCTCTCTCTCTCGGCAATCACCCCACATCTCTCTCTCTCTCCTCCTCTCTCTCTCTCTCTCCACCTCTTTCTCTCCATTCTACAGGTAATGAAAATGAGAGAGTTGCATCATAACATAACGTTTATTTACAATAACTAAATCAATTAACTAAGTAATCCAGTCTTACAGACTAACTTAAAACAACTCATTGTCAAGTCACCCAAAAGGTCACACCTTTCCCTGGGAACTCTGTCCCACCGAAATCCAGAACCGTCTGTCAAAGATACAGAACACATCCTGGTAAGTACACACACAAGTTTAAAGACAAAGTTAATAAAATGGAACATCTTACAAGATATCAAACAAGCCACCCCTTTGGCTAAAGTAAAGGTAAACACTTACCCATTTACCCAACCGGAATATCTCACTGATAAATAAAAACACTTTGCATCTGCCATCATGGCTTCGCCTTCCTCCCCGAATGTCTGTGCAAGTCTTCCCATAATCTTGGCATTATGAATAGAAGAGGCGCACACGCACATACGAATGCACACTTCGACAATGCCTCGCGGTTCTAGCTGCATCTAGTTTCACAAAGGCACTTTGACTCGACAAACTAAGCATTTTTATCTCACGCCATCCCCTAGAAACTCATTCATCAGCTACTCTCAGGTCGTTACTCTGCACTGTCCTCCACATTCCACAGGTTACAGAGAATGCACGAACAATATATTATTAATCAAAACCCTATGTCTTACATATATATATATTATATACATACATACATATATATATATATATATATATATATATATATATATATATATATAATATATAATATATATAACCACCGCATCACACATTGTACTATATAGTATATATATATATATATATATATACTATATATAATAATATATATATATATATATAAACCACCGCATCACACATTAAAAAAGTTAAGTATATCTTAGTTTACCAGACCACTGAGCTGATTAACAGCTCTCCTAGGGCTGGCCCGAAGGATTAGATATTTTTACGTGGCTAGGAACCAATTGGTTACCTAACAACGGGACCTACAGCTTATTGTGGGATCCGAACCACACTATATCGAGAGAATGAATTCTATCACCAGAATACTTTCTCTGATTCCCATTGACCGAGCGCGGGAATCGAGCCTGGGACCACCGGATTGGCAGCCCAGCTCGAAAACCACTCGTCCGCGTGGAACTTGCATCACACATTGTAACTATATAATTATATATATAAATTATTAAATATATTATATATATAGATATATATTATATATAATCTATTATTTACTTTTAATAAGTGGTGTTTGACTTTCAGGCTTACGCAATATATGCATATAAGTGAATATATGTGTATGTATGTATCTTGGTTAATTTTCCTCTCGTACAGGCAAATACACAACACACACACACACACACACACACACACATATATATATATATATATATATATATATATATATATATATATATATATATAATATATATTATTTATTTATGTGTGTGTGGCGCGCTTGCTTGCTTGCTCCTAAGATATGTATATGTGTGTGCGCGCTTTCATGTATTCATAAAGTTATTTACACACGTATTATCTCTTCGTATACAATATATATATATATATGTATATATATAATATATATATATATGTATATATATATATATGTATATATATATATGTATTATGTATATATATGTATATGTATGTATACATATACGCATATGAAGTGTCTTAGAACTATTTAACAGATGGAAGAAGTTGAGAAAATAAAACATAGCGAAATCGTAGCCTAGGAGGAGCAACAATATAGTGCAAGGAACATGAAACGATAATGAGTCGTTGTATTGACGAAGCCATTTGCATCGGCTGCGGTTTTTATGGCCTTCCTTTGGGACTGAAGACACGAAACCTATCATTAACGCTCCTCTGTATTTTGGTCCTGGTGATTAATGTGATTTCGACGGAACTAGTAATGGGAGACGTTTTTTCTGGTTCTTCTTTTCGCCAGAAAGACATCGGTAGCCGAGAATAACTGTGCTTCGATAATACAGTCTGAATTTTGTCACTGGAGTTCCAAATGAATCGTTTGAACATATCTTTAATGAAGATGAATTCTGTTCCTATTTTTTTAAAGATGGCGGCGCTAGCTATAAAAATCATTTGTATTATCTATACCTTTAGTCAGTAGTCGCTAATCTGTTGCGCTAGTTGACTGCTACTTGGCCCCGTAATGGGTAAGTGCCGTCGTGGCACTCGATAAAGTGGTGCATGTAGGCATTACTTTAGCTTCTTTGCAGGCGTCCTTCGGACCAGCTGCACTACTTTCATTCCTTTTACTGTAACTCCTTTCATATTATCTTGCTTCCATCTTACCTTCAACCCTTTCTTAACAATTAATTCATAGTTCAACTGTGAGGTTTTCCTCCTGTTACGCCTTTCAAACCTTTTCACTGTCAATTTCCGTTTCAGCGCCAAATGGCCTTAGTTGCCCCAGTGCTTGGCATTATGCCTAAAACCTATAAATCAATCAATCTATCAATCGAAAGCACTGGGCGTCGATGACTGTTTTACTGTGATAATCGTTTATAAATAACGGTACAATAGTAATAGCACACAAGACTTACCGAGACCTGTCTGTGAATTTGGGGTATTTTTTTTATATTGGATCGTGTGGAATTCGATATCTGATTCAGTTCAGTGACACTTGAAAATGAAACTGTATTTCGCAGTTGCACATAAATTTTCCGTTTAAATTGTCACGTTCTTGCATCATACTATTTCCGCCTTGGTGGCAGTTTTATTGTCGAGTGTTTGGTGTCCTTGTTCCTGTCAGTGGCATGTGTAGTCAGTGTCTCTCTCTCTCTCTCTCTCTCTCTCTCTCTCTGTTTTTTAATTCATAAATGTTTCTATGTATGTTTTTCATCTGGCACCACTTCAGGATTCAGAGAATTGAACTTTTAAAAGCTATAAAACATATATTGTTTTTAATAATATTCGATTTATGCTCTCTAGGCAGATAAAAAAAACTATTGTTTGAGTGATAAATCGTAGCAGAACCCTTTACACCCTTCCAATGCCAGCTATTCCCCCCCCCTCCCCTTCCTCCCCCTGCCCGAGACCTCAACCTTCCTATCCGTTTCACCTCTGGCCCCTAACTCCTCCCAGTCCTTTTCGTCTTCCCCGTGGTCTTTCCTCTTAATGTATTCATGAGACGTCCTCAAACACCTTAACACAGTGTTAGAGGGGGGGAGGGGATGGTGAGGGAGTGGAGGAGTTTATTTACTTGGTCAATATTAGGCCTTGATTTTTTTTTTTTTTTTTTTTTTTGTAGGCCGAGAGATTTACACCGTCAATATTAGGCCTCCCTGATTTTCTGCAGGAAGATGCTCTCCCCGGACTGGTTTAACGCTTCCTCCCTCCCCCATTCCCCATTCCCTCCCTACCTCTCTCCTTCCCTCCGCTCCTCCCTCCGTCACACGCGCACACCTTTTAAGTCTTTACGGCCTTTAAAAGAATTTCGTGTGCCTCCAGGGAGGCTGGAAAAGGCTGGGGGAAAGTGAGAGATAGAAAGGAAGGAGAGAGATATATGTGAAAATCTGTGGGAAGTACAACAAAGGTATAAAAGAAAATGAAAGAGAAAAAGGAAAAAAAAGGTGCCTGAAAGCTCAAAAAAAAAATAAAAGAAAAAAAAAAAACCCAGAAAGCTTGAAAAGTAAAGTAAAAAAGATCGACTAAAATAGTAGACTGCAAGGAGAGAAGCGAGTATCTGAAAATGTCAAATAAGACACGAAAATTTGTGAAAAGAACACAAAAAGATGGGAAAGTATTAGAAGGTATTAAAAGCAAAAGAAATGTAAAAAAAAAAAAATCTCAGCTGTCAACTTATATATATATATATATATATATATATATATATATATATTATATATATATTATATATATATATATATATTATTATATAATGTGTGTATACTATATATATTGAATATATATACTATATTCTGTTTCTTTTACTATAAAAGTGTCTCCCAGTTTATGGTGGGATGGTGCATACATATTTCCTTTTTTTTATATACTGAAAAAATATCAAAGTAGGCGATTTGTCTCCAATGAGGATTGAAGGGGACACAGTTGTTGTAAAGTTTCGTGCTTTTGGGAAAAGCGAAATAACATTAAAGGTTTTTTGGTCTTTTTTTTTGGCAATTTAAAAGCTGAACATTATACTTTTAGTTTTTTATTTTGCTCTGAATGTTACACATTTTAGTCAGCCTTAATATACTTTGAAAGTAGAGATGTATATGTCTATTTCTGCAGTTACTTATATAGTTGTATAATGCTGTATCTACACGATACCAACTGAACTCAAGGTTAGGCCAAGTATACCTTTGGTAAGGGTATAACAGTGGTGGATAGCGGAAATTTGTTACACTGCCAATCCACGCCGAAGAGAGAATGTGTGCCGGTTTTTTTTTTTAAAGAAATATTATGAGGCTTTATCTGGAATGGTTGGGATAGATCGCAAACTGGCAAAATTGTTAGGCGCGGTCATGGTGTTCTCAACTTGATATTGTGAATTTGAGTGTTTTTAGTGGAGCGCGGTTATATCTTCGTGAGCGTCGGGATCATCATGCTGATGGTAGTGAGCGGGTGAAGTGGGAAAAGAGTGGGGTTTTCTCTTTTGAGTTTTCATTTTGGTGCATTTAAAATGTTTGTTATCTCTATCTTCTGTCTTTTGTTTTCCTCATATGAATTATTATGGGAGTGGAATAGGTTGCTTATATGGGCAGACTTTTATTAAGGGGTTTTCTTCGAAATTGACAATGCCGTAGGTCTGCTTTTGTTAGTGAAAGTTCCAGAGAACCACCTGTAGCACCATTCTTCATAAGTTGGAAAAATTGAACTCTATTCCCGGGATGACGTCTAAGTGGATTAAATTTAGTACCTCCAATATATCTTGACTTGACTTTTAGTATGCCCCTGTGGTATAGGAGATACCCGTCTTTCCACAAGCTCAGTTTTATCAACTTACCAAGATTTTTTAAACGGGCGTAAATATTCTTTCACGCATCATTAAATGCTCTGTTATTAACAGAAGGTTCCAAATACGAGTGTTCAGTTTGCCGTGTTAACCTCAGCATATAAACAAGTTGTTCAACGTTATTCGTCAGTTTGCCTTTTGAACGAACCTTTCTATTACAGATATATTTTTCACTTCTCGTACATTTCCTCATTAAAAGTTGGTGTTTTGGAAGCTTGCTTTCATCCGCAGAGGCCCTAAACTCTCCCGTAATGAGTTCAAAGTCCCACGTAATGACGACTTTTTTCCCTTGTTAATGAGACCCAAGGTCGTTCGTTATTTGCGGCTCAGACCCCGATATTACCAGACGCGTCTCGAGCGTGAGCGAGCCGCGAAGTCACACATGAAGAAAAAAAAAAAAAAGAATCCCGCCCGGGTCGTTGTGCGCGTCTCAGTTTCGCCGTCTCTCCTTAGGATTTGCTCTTTTGAAATCCTCCTTGATGTTTCCCAGAGGGCTGGAAGTTTCGCGGAATTTGCTCGATTTGCAGTTTTTTTTTTTTTATTTGGGAATCTCCCGGAGTTCGTTTTTATTCTTTATGTTTTTCAGGTGTGAAATTAATCTCGATCATTCCTTTTCTGGTTTACAAATTTCATTTTGATATAAAGAATCTTTATCATGGGTCTTCATCGATGTTTTACGGAAGTTCTAGATCATAATACACTGACCATCATTTGTGCATATATTTATTTATTAATGTACTTATTTATTTATTTATTATCTGTAAGAAATTTCTCCTTTCATCTCTCCAGCGGTAGTTACCAAAGGCTTGGGAAAAGGTAGCCACGCGCTCTGTTGTGTTATTAGTTCATATTGTGACTCATCGGTAATCAGACTAGAGTGGTATGGTGTGCTGCAATGTTTGGTGATGCTTGGCGGCTTTTTACGAGGCAATAACTCGACCGTCTCATTTTCTCTAAAGACGAAAACGTAATGGGTTGTCCATTACATAACCATTACATTCTGAAATACCATCCACTCTTGCGTAATGACGTTTGTTTCCCAAAAGTAGTGAAACCATAAACTCAAGTTTCTTGTTTTGCCATTATGTCGGATGTGTCCTTATGTCTTCAGAGAATTAACGATCTCGTAAATTCATCCCTTGGATTGCAACGAATTTGCAAACCTTTTCGTTTTGATTTTGTTTACTATTTTATGGTTAATGGATTTCCTTGTAAACAGACATAACAGGTACAAAGTCAATTGCTTATTTTATGCATTGCTTCTCCAGGAGTTGGGTCATTTGACGAATCTGCGCTGCTTCCGAAAGAGCCTTGTTTATTTCGTAAAGGCAAGTCATAAATGCCATGGCTTTACAGTTTTTATATATATATATATTATATATATATATTATATATATAATATATATGTGTGTGTGTGTGTGTGTATGTATACATATATATATACATCCATTACATATATATATATATATATATATATATAATAATATTTATATAATATATATACACATATGAATATAATTACGTGTTAAATCATTGGAATACTGTGAGTTCCAAAGAAAATTAGAACTTTAGGTATGATCATGGACCCCGACTGCCTTCATTAATTCCGATTTAAGTGTGAATAGAAACGAGTCAAGATGATACCTTGCTATAAATATTTTCATCTTCGATATTTGCAGTATACGTATATCTCACTTGTAGATTGTGCAACGGCGTGTGTTTTAGGGTGTGAGCACAAGGCAATAAAACATGTCATAAACATATGTAAGTAAAATATCACACTAAATCACAAAGAGATTAAATACAAGTTAACGACTTTTTGGTAGTTCTTATTGATGCTTCATATGATTACCAAGCATTTACCAAAGTTTCATCCTCTACATACGGTGGAAGACTCGTTGTCAACCTGTTTGTGATATGTATGCGATAAGTTACCGACGTAAGTTTATGACTTGTATGCACTAGTGTGGACGCACCCTTTGAGAGTGAAAGAAACACGACTCAAAAGACGCCGGGATTAAAATCCAATCAACTTCTGCGTAAGTTTTCACACCTCCTTTTCACACCTCCGGCAATAACGCCGTTGACTCAAGTGAAAGGATTTCATAGAAGAGAGAGAGAGAGAGAGAGAGAGAGTTTTGAATCGCCTTGATCATTATTTCCATCATCAAAGGACTCCGCGTGTCCTCAGGATGTACTTCGGCTTCTGTTGGGTGTGCAGAGATACTAAAAGCTCTGGGGCATCGCGTGATGATGCTTGAACGGTTTTGGTGGATGTCCTATCCATTGATGTCCCCGCTAAGCAGTCTCTCTCTCTCTCTCTCTCTCTCTCTCTCTCTCTCTCTCTCAT
>NC_087206.1:27807561-27820061 GCF_015104395.2 Macrobrachium nipponense
ATTTTACATCGCTCTATTGTAACATCTCACATATCCATCTTTCAATCGATTTTTACATTTTTATGGCTTTATTTTTTGCTTCTAACACATCAGAGTATGTTCTAAATCACTCGCCTGTATAATTACAGCCGTTGCAATAACTGTTACTGCAATGCGTATGATTACGTGGAGATGGATTGCACATCAAGGTGATTAAATTCATATTTTTGAATCGCTGAAATAATTTAGGCAATTATAGTGTATATAGTCCCGCATTTAGTTGGCATCAGAAAACTCTCTGTCTGTCTGTCTCCACTACGGGGAAAATTATTGTTTTATTTTGAATATGTTTGGTTTGTTAATTAGTTGATACCATTACTTCTCTTGTTATAAGCGTAAGTTGTGATATCTAAATGCCAGTGGTCTCTTGTTTGAGAGAGAGAGAGAGAGAGAGAGAGAGAGAGAGAGAGAGAGAGAGAAGGTACAGTACATTGTAATCTCAGAAACTTAGAGATTATCACCCCACTGTAAAACACAATCAGGATTTTATGGTCACGATTTCTTTATTTCCATTTTTATCATGTTTTGCGATATGACAAAATCTTCGCCCAGAGAGAGAGAGAGAGAGAGAGAGAGAGAGAGAGAGAGAGAGAGAGAGAGAGAGTTACACATAAAAGCAACGTACACTCGAGGGTGTACATCAATCAGTATTTCAATTCAGTCTGTGTTTCCTTTCAAATTAATCTTGCTAAAAGTTCAGTAATCACAAACGAGTCCTTTTCTCTCTTTCTCTCTCCCCTTCTCTACCCGGATTTCTCTCTTTCATGGATAGGTAAAACTGTATATAAAGGATTCAGTCAGTCGAGAGAGAGAGAGAGAGAGAGAGAGAGAGAGAGAGAGAGAGAGAGAGAGAGAGCGCACTAGCTTCACCAAAGATTATGGAAAAGTATTTTATTCTTCCTATCAACAACCCTTTCCATGCTGGCCTGTATAGAAGAGGTTCAGACAATTCTAAAATGTTCTAGAAATAGATTCAGTTCAAATATAAGATATATAACAAAATAACATGAATTAAGGAAAAAACTTTTGTCGATAAAACCATGAGGCAGCGTCGAAAATTGTGGGAAATTCCCATTTTTATTTATCTTTTTTATGTTTTTCTGAGGAATAATTAGGAAAACGCTGTTTCTTTTCGAATTATGAACTGTTATAGACGTTAGATTGAAATTCTAGTTGCAAGCAATTAAAAAGGCAATTAGAGCTACAGCATAAGCGAGAGACTGAAAAAAATAATGAAATAATTGAAAAGTATGGCAAAATTATATGGTCGTGAATTAACAACGTCCACACTGAACTTGATGGAAAATAGACACTAAAAATTTCGACTTCTTGTTATATGTGTGAATCTTTTGTTTTAGTCATTTATTTGCCGTTTTGCTTCGATGGTGGACGGCGATAACTAAATGTACTTTGTAATAGATTCTGTGAGGCAGTTACTGGTGTGCATATGTCTTGTGTATTGTGTTAGCATATAGAACGAGAAACCTACGTTTATTATGATTCTTCTTTTGTCTCGACGGAAGTTAAAAGTCTAACGTCAGCATTTTCACTGGAAAGAAAAGACTTTGAATAACTGAATATGACAGCAGATGAATAAAAGATATTTCGTAATCCCTTCGACGAGATGCTGGATGACCTGCAAAAGCCATGGAATCCAACTCGGGGCAGCTGCAATTCGAAAAGGAAAGTCATGCAGGCAGGAGGCAAAATATTTAACGTTGGTCTTGACGCGTTCTTTTACAATTCTTTATCTGGTTTTTCCTGTTTGTAAAGGGCATTCAGTTTTATGTCCTCTCCGGTATAAGCGACTCACCTTTTTCTTTTGAGCTGTGTTATTTGCGGACGTATAATTTCGTGGTCACTGATGCAATTCCTACTTGCTTCTGTGGTTAAGTTGAATTGGTAGCCTTCATGTGAATTACTTGCTGTTTTTTTTCACTTTTTATTATCAAACATATATTTTTTTTCATTTTCAACTGTTTTAAGTATACATATAATATATAATAGTAATAAGTATATAATATATAAATATACTAGTATATATATATATATATAATATATTATATTATATAATATATATATATTATATCATCTGCAGTTATATATCTATAGTATAAATGAATGCTATATTCAAGTGAAAGTTACATATAGCTTTCTAGATAAACATTTTGGAATTGTTTATAATTGGCTGATTATCTTATTATATTATATTATATACTAATATATATATATATAGGTATATACTTATATATATATAATTATAATATATATAGATATATTTATACTATATAATATATACATATAATATATATATAATATATATTATTTGTATACATGATATACTATATTTCAGAGAAGTATAACATTAGCTTTCTAGAAACATTTTGGTGTTTTAATTGGCTTTATTTATTATAGTATATATATATATATATATAGATATATATATATATTATATATATATTATATATATATATATATATATAATATTATATAGATTGTCCCTTGGATGTGCTGCCTTAAGGAGGTGTTAACCTCTTGATTCTCAGGAAGTATTTTGAGTTGAGGTTGATTGTCCCATGCTCTCCACGACGTTTGCGATCCTATAGCAGCCAAGCATGTAACCTACTCCTAAGGTCAACAGAGGCATAATTTAGCGGTGTGCTTTAAGTTCTGTTTGGTGTCGAATTAAGAATCTTCCGCAAGTGAGGTGAGGCGTGTCTTCATCACCGAACCATAAGTACCTACTATCAAATGCATATATATCTATATATTATAATATCTACTCATATATATATATAATATAAACTTATATATATATTATATATATATATATGTTATATCTAATTCCAGGAGAGAGTAGAGAGATAGAGAGAGAGAGAGAGAGAGAGAGAGAAGGCTTTATATAACATTATCAGAACTTTAAACTCATGATGGAGAGTTATTTTGTGTCTATTAGTATACATTGTTACATTGTAGAATACACACAACATATGTGTGCATATGTATATATGTATATGCATATACTACATGTATTCTGCAATGCATACAAATATACATAAAATAAATATCCTCGAGAGTTTTATATTATACATATATATATATATACTTTTATTATATATATTGTATATATATATACATATATAATTATATATATAAATATATATAGTTATATATATTTATATAATATATAAATTATATTATATATGTATATATATCATTTGTGTTAGCTTGTGTATTTTATAATGCTCATAAATACACGCAAGATAAATTCCTTCATGTGCTTAGTGACCTCATAGTGTTATACAAACTCCTTTTCCTCTTTCTCTTTATCCCCCCAGAGAGATTTTAGCGTTGAGGAAATCCCCTGAATCTTACTGGGATGAGCTGGGTACGGACCTTTTACTCTTCTGTTTACCTGTCTAGCCATATATCGGCTACAGTCCTCTCTCTTCTCCTCTCTCTCTCCTCTCTCTCCTCTTCTCTCTCTCATCACACACATATATGTATATATAACACATATATTCATACGTACACATACATGCATATATATATATATATATATATATATATATATTATATATATTATATATATATATAATATATATATATATCTTTTATATATATATATATATATATTATATATATATATATATATATATATCTATATATATATATGAATACTTATCACATCACCGTGATTCATATAAATCATTCGAGCAACAAATGTCCTTTACTATCTAATTCGCTCTACCTCGGAATTAATATATTTTCATATATGCACCGAAGGGGAATTTTTGTTAGTTGATAATAATTTCGTCCCTCCATGGGATCGAACCACTGTCCAGTGGACGGGAAACGAAATCAGAAACGGACAGTGACGCTGGCCGACTCGATAGCGCCACTGTCCGTTTCTGATTTCGTTTCCCGTCCACTGGACGGTGGTTCGATCCCATGGGGGGACGAATTATTATCAACTAAAAATTCCCCCTCGGTACATATATGAAAATATATCAATTCCGAGGTAGAGCGAATTAGATATTAAATGGACATTTGTAGCTCGAATGATGTATATATATATATATATATATATATAATCTATATATATATATATATATATATATATATATATATATATATAAAAGTGAGATCCTTTCTCTACTTCTTCCTATTGAACACCATATTCTTTGGAAGCTTGTCCCGTAAAAATAGGATATCTACTGAATAATAACAAATATATATAATGGCCTCTGTCATGAACAGTACTATTCCCTTATACCAAGAGAGGAGACCCAGGTCGACTCCTGGGCAAGGACTGGGTCACGGCAGTGTTGATTTGCATAGTGATTATGTAACTGATACTTAGCTGACTTTATTGTGACAGCAGTAGTATTGGGATACTGAGAACTGAGTTTCTAAAGTCTTATTGTGCCATGCCTTGTAAAAGATAAAAAACATATGATATTTACTAATGTACACATACTGTTAGAAATGACAGATATTGCAAAGAGGGAGTCGAGGCGGCAAGTAGGTACTCAGCCTAGGGAGGTTACGCCCCGTTCCAGTTTTTCAGACTTAGTTCCTTCATATTGCACACAAGCCAATGGCGAGGGAGACTAACCCAGGCTGGAAGGCGTCCCATTTTAAGCGTTAGTGTGCGCATGTATGTGGGGCGTTGGCGTGTTTATACTAACGCCTGGTACACTCACACACGTTCTTACGTAAATATAATCATGTCTGCTTGTGAGTTCAAAATACTTATGCAAACGTGATGAAGTCTGCTAATACGAAATTCTTCTTAATGAAGAAATAAGGATAAAGAAATGGGAGTGGGAAAGAAAACCTTCTTTTCCAGATTAAGAGAAAGATGGTTTTTAATGATGTCTCTCGTTACCCGGTGCTGATGCTGAGGATGGATCTCCTGCTAAGGGACCCTCGCCAACTCTGGGCCATTTGCTTCTTTGCTTCTTTATTTATCCTTTGATTTTTTTCTTCAAGTCTTCAGGGGAGGAAAATAACCATTGCCTCTTGTTTGCTTAGGGATTGTAATGTAATATTTTAAAGGTGTGTGTGTGTGTGTGCGTGTGCGTGTGTGTTTAATTTTTTTCTACCTGTGCTTTTATGAGTCGACGGGGAAATGTAAACGTTATCTTTTATTTCGTTAAGGACTATACTATGTCCTTTTATCACATTTTTTTTTACCTTTGTTGTGTCTTAAAGTTTAGGAGGGAGGACTGTAATCGTTGTCTCTTATTTTATAAAGTTCTCTTGTTTGATGTTTTAAATTATGTCCTTTTTAAGAAGAGAAGACTTATTATATGTTGTAAAAATTTAGTTAGACGACAAACAAACTATCTTTGCTTAAGGACCGTAATGGAGGAGTGATTAGAATGTGTATGTTTGCAAAATACATTTTACAATACATAGTATATAAATATAGAGTTGAGCTGATTCTCGTTATTTTAACTGTTTTTTTTTTCTTTCGAATACACGCCCAGTAGCCGGAATAAAGCGTAAATACGGCTTAATTGTTTTTTATTTAATCTCTTTGGTGTTGGTTATTTCGGTTCTGTGCGGAATGAAAATTAATTCATCCACAATAGCGACAGAAATATTTTAATCTCTATTTTTTTTCATCAGCCAGATTTGTTTTTAATGAACTGAAATTACAGCGTAGAATGAATAAAAGCTCTGGTCTCTATGAATATGAAGTTTGTATGTAAATGTAAAGTGAAGTATTACTGTTGCTATTTGATTATCAACGTCCAATGCTTGAAGTATCTTGATAAAGTAAGGTCACAAGTATGACTGCATATGAACAGCATTAACTAACCGTAACTCGAAACTCAAGACAGTACGAGGAACGTCCGAATTTTTGCCGTGCGGAGAAAAACAGGTAAAACAGGGGAAGAAAAAAATGAAAAATAAAATCCTGAGACTTGACGAGCGATATGGATTTTATTTAAGAGTGTGGGAGTTGAAAGAAAACCTTGACTCACAACAACAAAGGTTGTATGAAGAAGAGAAAGAGAGAGAGAGTGAGAGAGAAAGAGAGAGAGGAGTCTCCATGTGCTTGAGGCATCCCTTAAGTGAATGGGAAGAGAGAGAGAGAGAGAGAGAGAGAGAGAGAGAGAGAGAGAGAGAGAGGAGGGTTGGAGGGAGGGAGTCACCTAGAGTTCTGAAGAGGTGAGGAAAGAAAAGAGAATGAACACGTGCTTCCTTGGAAGGTAAAGGAGAAAAAATGTTTGAAGAGATGGAATTGCATAAGTGGAAAAAAACCGATAGGGGAACGAACCAGACAGAAGGCAAATGGAGTAAAGGAAAAAATTATGAAGGTAACTGTAAAAAAGAATAGCGAGAAAATGAACATCAGGATGGACAAAGATAGATGTATCGAAACTGAAGCGTCAAGAGAAAGAATGTTTAAGAAAAATAGCAAGAGAAATATGCAACCACGGAAGGAAGGAATGCAATCAATATTAATGGCTAACGACGGATAGGAACGGAATGCAAGGGAAAAAAACAAAGAAGGAAGAGGCGAAAAATTGACAAATACAGAAGTATAAAGAGTAAAAATACTGAAGGAGAGCGATGAAAAAAGTTTAAAAATATTTTTGATTAACAGAAAGTGATTTTGATAATCACGGAGAGACCTTCTAAATAAGAATAAAAAATGAAGCAGTAGGAGGATAGTGACCTTCGTTACAAGTCACTGGGTGGGAAAGGCGAGGGTGGTCCCTCCTGTTGAGGTAAAAGTAGTGAAATCGGGGATATGTCGATAGTTTGATTGTGTAAAGGATCTTGTTTGATGATCAGCGAAAAAGAATTTACAAAGGATGTGTGGGCTTTGTAACTTGATACAATTTTTTATACTGTAATACACTCAGTTCGAATCTACTAAAAAACATTTCTTTAATACAGCGCTCGGCCCAGGTTTGTTAAGTCAGGAATCCCTCCCAGCTACCACCCACCAGTTCACCCAGCTGTGATTAGGTGCCAGATGTGCTAGTTGAGAGGACGGGGCATTGCGGACGTGAGGCTAGCAACTTCACCACTAGACTTGCTGACAACCTCAGTAAACGTGATCCAAGCGATGCATTTAAAGAAATGGTCTTTAGTAGATTCGAAGTGACTGTATCAGTGTATCAAAAACTGCATCAAGTGTTCATTTATGTACACACACACACCACACACACACCACACACACATATATATATTATATTGTATATATAATTATTTTATAAATGAATATATATATACTATTACATTATTATAATTATATAGTTGATATAATATATAATATATATTTATTATATATGTGTGTGTGTGTGTGTGTGTGTGTGTGTGTGTACACAAACACCCACCACACCTACACCATGTAACATATATTGCTTCAATACCTGTGTTTAGATGTTTGTGAGCGTTTTTATTTGTGTGTTTTTTTTTATACGGGTTCATGTTTGCAGATAGGCAAAAAATGTGTATAATGGTGAATGACATTTCATTTTAAAATGGAGGATATGATTGGAGTGAAAGATGATTACAGGCAGGAATTGGATATGGTGGACATGGGGTGGTGTGAAAATTTACTAAATTTATGTATGCATGGAGAGAGAGAGAGAGAGAGAGAGAGAGAGAGAGAGGCCTCGAGAATAGTTCGATGAGCAACCCTGTCAAGTGGCAGCTCTAAACACAATACGGTGTTAGTTTAAGACTTGAGTCTCCGAAGGTATTTAGTAAGCTCTCAGAGAGAGAGAGAGAGAGAGAGAGAGAGAGAGAGAGAAGAGCCATCGTTCTGTTGTTGTTAGATTTGAGGGGCTTATGATGCGCCAGCATGCTCTCTCTCTCTCTCTCTCTCTCTCTCTCTCTCTCTCTCAAAACAGAAGGTGAGGAAAATGCCTCATGAATGGTTTCTTCCCGGGTGGATGAGGATGACCTCGATGAGGCCATCCCTTAATCTCTATTGGCGGTGTACACTTTAACGGAAAACAGATCATTCACTCTGATTTATTAATTATGAAAGAAAATGCGTCAGATCTTAAAGATTTTACATTAGATAGTAGAATTAAAAATTTCGAATGAAAGTGAAAAGGAGCTGATGGTATTTGGATGAAGTAGAAGGGGACATCTTTTACTTTTCTCTGTAACTTATGACTAAAAAATCTAAACTTACAAAATTTCAGTCGTAAATGAATGCGACCTTTTGGTAGTGAAAAGGTAAATGACTAAATGGTAGATCGCTCTTTTAGTTTAGTTTGGAAGGGAGCCTTGATGAAATACGAAATAATGATGGCAAGATTAGCTGTATATAAAATAGATCAGCGTTTTTTTACAAATGCATCGAAATAAATTGCAAAACATACTTCCAGTTAAGTCGAATTCAGAATGAGTTAAGTTACATGCCTGTGTGGGCAGTCTTACGATCACTTGTAATAGAGGTTCGCTATTTCGTAGTGCACGTTAGATGAACTGTAATAGTCTGTCTTGGACGTTAGCAATGCTCCTCACTCCATTTCGTCTTATTTTTCCAGCTCCTGGGAAGTTTTTAAAAACCATCATATCACGTTCAAGTTCTGTTCAATACTGCCATCTCTTCTCTTGCCCTCGCCCTTTATGTTAGGACTGAACATAGCCACAAGCCTTACGTAATTGTAGTGTTCAGTACAGGATACTAATATAGCTGTGCTGTAGAGGCGTAGCCTATGTCTTAATTGCCAGCCGTCCTACTATTTTCCGATCATTTTCAACGAGCCGGTAGACCTCTGAGTCGCAACAGTAAAGATTACTGTCTTTCCTGAAGGAGCATTAACCTCGTAACGCCAGGCTCTTGCATTCGGAAATAGTGTAGATCGTTAATGGATAAATACCTCATTCGAAGAGGTAGAAGAGAGGAAGAGTTAAACGCAGTGCTCTTATTCAATGTCCGATTTGCCTGACTGAAAGAGGTTATTCCTAAAATATTTTGAAGTAAAACCTTATCTATAAGTGAAGGCTTCATCTCGAATAATAAATTTGATCATGTGGTGATTTATCCTCTAAAGTGCGACAGAGGAGCTGTTTCAGCGGAGGGGGAAACGCAGAGGGACCCCAAACAACACGGCCGGTAAAGCATTCAAGAGTTTCGGCCATAAAAGTAATTGTAAATCTTCTAACTATGGCTGGGCGGTTTATTTAGTTTTCCTTTTTGTGAGCCTCCCTCTTTTTCTCCCGCTGTGCCCTCCGAAACCCTGCAGTATTTATGACGATACCCTGCAGGGTTGATTGGTTAAGGGCGTGTGCTTACTTAAGGCCTGAATACATTTAGGGAACACAGGTTTAGAAACATTTTACAATCTTGCCCGGCTTTGAATACAACCCTCCTGTGTCTCTGGTGGTCCGTACAACTGATGTGAGTTGTGTTACCTAATGATCTCTCTCTCTCTCTCTCTCTCTCTCTCTCTCTCTCTCTCTCTCTCTCACAGGTAGAGTGCGTGCGTGTCTGAAAGATAGAGAGAGAGAGAGAGAGAGACCCAGTGGAATGTTTATCACGTCGATCCAAGAGACTCCCAAGCATCCTATGTAAGTATGTAAACCTTCCAGGCACCCGGTGGAAGGCCGTTATTTTTCCCATCTTGCAAGACAAGACAGACAGGAAGAAGGACAAGGCAGCGTTCGTGAGCAGCATGGAAATCAGCAGGGGTTGAGGTAAGACAGATGGAAGGAAAGGCCTACGTGGCGTTACTCTATTCTCTCTAGGCCTATGACCGGGATCTTTTTATTTCAAGCCTAACAGGGTATATGATTAATCGCAGGTCTATTCTTGACATGACCTGTATACACAATTTTTTGGGGGTAACTTGGGGAGGAATGGTCTGGAGAGTGGCAACCCCGTGGGGTTCTGTGGCGAACAGATACTGGCTCTTGTATATATGGGATATTGAAGAGACATTGACTCATGCGTTGATGAAAAATTGGCTCCCGTCGTCCCTGAATTCTAGAGTGAGTAGCTACTGGCTGCTGCCAGTTTGTGATGGTTCTGGTTTGAGTCTCACCAAAGATTTCCTTCTGTGTCCAAAATTTCTTCATTTTTTTTTTTATATTGCCTTCTGAGTACAAATTTCGTGTCTTGTGGATTCTTTGTTGAGCAGTTAATTGTTTTTGCAACATAGGCCTGTTTTTGTGATTTTGTGGTTTCGAATCTTTTTTATATACCTGTTTCGTTTTTCAGCTTACTTTGTGCGGCATAGAAACTTCCTTATACCGATTTGAGAATGGTTCTTCATAACCGTTGAATTCCCGACGTTAAAATTGATCGATTTTTAAACTCGCGTCGTGTCTTGGAAAAATGGGATAGAATTGAATTGTGACCGTGATGTTCGCGTTTCTTTCCTATTGTAAATAGCGGTATTCGTAATACACACACACACACACACACACACACACACTGTGTGCATTACAATTGTAGATGACTGTAGTGTATTAGTGTAACAATTGTTCTTTTCATAAACCTCAAAACTATGTACGATACTTAACACCCAAAAGTCATTTTCCTTCTGCTGATCCCTAATATCAAATGAAGGGCCTCTTAATAACTATTAATTGATCAGACGACACCGGAGGGAGACTGAAAACAAGGAATCTCAGAAATCCTTTCAGATCCTGGTCATAAAGACCAGTTCGTGGCATCAAGGATCTCTGCAGAAGGGTCGTTGAGGATACCCCTTAGAAGATAATTACCTTCAATCAGAAGGTATTTAGGAGTGATTTATGCCTTTTTTCTTGAAGGATCTCCTTTGAGATGTTCGCTTCTCACTCTTTTTAGTACGTCTTATCAGGTCTCTCTCATTTGTTATCATTATAAGTGCACATCTCTCTCTGTTTCTCTCTCATACACGCTTACTCAAATTATTTACGTTATATATATATATATATATTTATATATATATATATATATATATATATATATATTTGTGTATATATATATATATATATATATATACACACACACACACATATATATATATATATATATATATATATATATATATATATATATATATATATATATATATATATATATATATAACAGTATCTGTTAGTTACCAAGTGAAAACACCATATCCTTGGAGATTTTGAAGTTAACCTCTTCATCAGTCCAAAAATTAGCGATCAAAACGATAAAGATAACTGAAAAACAATAGTTATCTTTTTTTTTTTTTATTCCAGTTGAACCTAAAGGAGAAAATGCAATAAATAAGATACAATAAAAAGAATGTGGAGCTAAAGATTGAACATTTCCATTTATTTCATGAATTTGTAAAATTTCGTTTGCTTTGTACTGATTTTATTCATATAGCTAATTTTATTTATTTATCTTGATATATTTTCAACAGCTTCATCATATAAATATTTATAATTCTTACCTTCTTTAAGTCGCTTTTCAACCTTTTGTTTCACTTCTCGTTTCAAACCGCGGTTGACTCTTCTAATCAAGTTTGAAACGTTCAAATATTCTTAGTTAACCTTTAGGGTGGAGAGGCTCTAGTGCTTGACCTTCTCGCACATTAAGTTCTCAGTAACTACACTGTCAGAGGAAGAACTAATTTTCGTTGAAAAATCTGCTTCCATGAAAATGATGAGAGTGAGATATATCAAGACGTTATAACATAGGCAATCAGTTAATTGTAACTGATGAATATAAAAACTTGGTTTATCAAAAAAGCTTATCCTGGAAAGAGCAATTTTCATAGAGTATTATATTTTATGGGTTTGTTGTCGCGTGCGTAGCAGGCGCTGCTGTCTCCCCTACCCACCCGATCCCCGGCCCACTCAGGGCGAACAAACAGGTTTGCAGGAGTAGGAAGCATGTCTCCCCTACCTACCCAGCCCCATCTCGGGCGGACAAACTGGTTTTCTAGGGGGTGGGTGGCTGTGTCATGTCTCCCATACTGTCACCCGTGGAGGACAAACAAGATCAGTTCCTCTCGGATTTTATTTTGTCAAGAAAATATTGTAAATAGATAAAGGGAATTTTTATCGAGACTAATTAAATTTTAGCAGAACATGGCAATATTTCACAGAAATTTGTAAATGTTTAACGTTAACAAGTTTTTTTCCTATTAGAAATAACAATTTTCATTGAAAATTAAAGAATATTCATAGAAAACTTTACTTCTATTGCTAAATTTGATGAGCCACATTATCCTGTGGTATCGCGATGTATGCTGCTCATATCACGCTGAGATTGCAGAAGTCATATTATGTTAAGAGATCATTGAGCTGTTACACTAACTATAACTTTTCATATGCGTATATATAGAGGAAGGTGCATCTTTTGTTTGCATTATATATTTATTTATTTATAATTGCTCACAAACGTTTCGGTGCAAGGGCGGATAAATACACACGCATGCGCGCGCGCACGTATGCACATATTATTATACATACGTACATATATTTATGTATATGTGTTTGTGTGCGTTTGC
>NC_087206.1:27822561-27830061 GCF_015104395.2 Macrobrachium nipponense
GCTTTCATTAATAGAAAGTGTTCGACCATTGAATTATGTGTCGCATTATTACTGAAAGTTTTTTTTATCATATTTTATATTTTTCTGTAAAATTTTCCTGGTACGCTTTGGCAAATTATATCTAAATCGTGTTTATTACTAAGTTATATATATTTTCATTTTTTCCTCACGTTTCACTCATATGAATTGTTTCTCAATTTTTTTCACTCTCTTCTACCTTTCATATTTTACTGGTATTTTTGTCTCCCCTCATGAGGAAGGTTTTTATCCTGTGGCTCATGGCTACTCACGCTAGGCACCTCTCATGCCTGAGCACGTTCAAAGATACATGCCCACTCTGGCACGCATGCCATGTCTCGCTGTCTTCACGCTAGACTTTGGTATCAGAGGAAATAATTCACGATGCGATTGTTCTTCTAATACGAGGGCTTTTGTACACACGCAAGGCATGTGTGTATGTATGTATGTATATAGCCTTTATGATGAAACAGAGGTCTTTGCTTTCCAGGTCAAGTAAGGTTACAGCAAGTAATTTGTTTTGATGGGTTTTTCTTTCCGTACCGATGGCAGAGACAGATTTTCCTCGCCGAGAGAGAAGGGTTTTCTACCTCTCATATGTTTACATACACACGCATGCATATGTATATATACATATATATGCATATATATGTATTTGTGTGTGTGTGTGTATTCCAAATAAGAAAAATATTGCAAGATAGCTCAAGATAACCATACCATTAAAAGTATGATTTCAAGTTCACGGCTAGTTTTATTTTTCGTACCTGTGAAAGCTTATATTTTTAAGTGTATGATCATGCTGAAGTAATCTTGCAAATTTTTAGAGTGATATGTAACGACATAGATGTATTCTTGATAGAGCACAAACCTTTTCGAAGTCCTTCCTTTCGGACATTTGTATTCAGTTCCTAGCATACCATTTTTTAGTTTGTTTTATTTCTCTCATAACACAGCGATCATTTATTGGTCTCTCTCTCTCTCTCTCTCTCTCTCTCTCTCTCTCTCTCTCTCTCTCTCTCTCTCTAAACGGTGAATAACGGTAGTTTTCCGCTCTATTTTTTTTTTTTTGATAGAGGCGATAAACTGAAACCTTGCTGGGGGAAAAATCTCTACATTGTCATAAAACCAGTTGTGATATTTCATCTTTTATTAAATTTCAACTCTTTATCCTCTTTAGAAGTCTGTGTATATGAGTATTTGCCTGGTGACATCGGGTGTGATCTCTCCTCTGACCAGTTGTTGATTTTTAAATCCTGATATTGCTATGTCTTTGGGCTCTAAATTTTGGATTATGCGAGTTTTCTATATAGTGTTGAAAGTCTGCAATAGAAAAAAAGATAATAATAATAATAATAAATCATGTTTTTCAGATATAATGTTGCTGGGTATCTTAGTTAGACTTCTTTCTTAAATGCAATGATCATCCTGTCCGACTCTCTCTCTCTCTCTCTCTCTTTCTCTCTCTCTCTCTCTCTCTCCGTCCCATATTGCTTGCGTGCCAATCCACTCGGGCGGAATCGCCAGCGCGCGAGATACCAAAAGAGGCGGGAACTTTTGGCGCCAGTCGGCAAGGTGGCTATCGCGTGCCTCTTCGGTTCTCCCGCGACCTCTTTCGCGTTTTCAAGTTTTCGTGCGGCGTCTCAAGTTCTCTGATAATGGCGTTTCGTCGTTTAATACACGAGCTGGATGATGGATGGGCTGCCTGACGTGTAATTACCGTAATGTGATCCCGGTCGCGTCATCGGCCGATGCTTTCCTGTATCGGGTTGAAAGACCCCGAGGCTCGACACGCATCGGATATACTTCTTTTCTTTTTTTTTTCCTTTTGGTGTGGGAGGCAGGTTGTTTGGGGAGGGCGGGGAGGGCGTCCATTTCTTTTTCCGATCGGATCATTTTGATTAGCCCGCCAGCTCCTCCCCGGGAACCTTGCTTGCGGGACCTTGACAAGCACAGTTGAGTGGGGGCCGTGCATCGGCCCGCGACAGTGGAAATTGATTTGTGTGTCATGCACTGTGTCGACAGGCGAGGATATTTTTCTTCGTGTTTGAAGACCTTCGGTATTTTTCGTGTCATTTAAGATTCAGAAATGTATTGATGTTAGGCTTTCTGCTCGTATGATATTCGGCAGTAGAGACAGGCAATGCTTCGCTTTCGCTTCTGATGACTGGATTTTCTGTTTGTGTTGTGGATGACACACACCACACACGGAGGTTACTTTTGAAAGGCCTTTTCGTGACTCACGTGCGATAGAAATTTCGGTCTTTATGATTAGGTTTAAAATTATAATATTTCTGTCGGTTTATTCAACAGACGCCATGAATAAGATTTTTTGGGAGAGCATATATAAATAATAATAATAATAATAATAATAATAATAATAATAATAATAATAATTAATAATAATAATAATAATAATAATAATAATAATAATAATAATAATGAAAATGATAATAATAATAATAATAATAATAATAATATAAACAAAAAGACCGACCTGGCTGCTGTACACTTCTTGAGAATCAATTATGATTCAGTTATGATTCTCAGTAAGTGTAATAGTCTTGGAATCAAGCTAAGATGTGTTTCGTGAACATTAGGTTGTAAAATAACTTTTAAACTATAAACATATCTAAGGTCTAGGAACATTCGGTGAATTGAAATATAACATTTCTGTGGTTAGAGTTGAAATACTCTCCATTCATTACAAATGGCAATGAAAGGTATATGGCAAAATTCCATTTTCATTGGGATTATTTTAATATACCTTCGGATAACTTGTGTTTGCAGCAGCTGATGCATTTATCCGCAAAGTAAGAAGAGTAACTGAGCAGTCAGTTATGTAATTCATTCTCTTATTACCGTCATCTTTTTAAAAATAGTTTATTATTTATTATATATATATATATATTATAATATATATATATATATATATAATATATATATGTGTGTGTGTGTGTGTGTGTGTGTGTGTGTGTGTGTGTGTGTGTGTGTGTACGCTTTATAAACCCTTCTTTTTCCATGTTAGGACACTTTAACCCCACTGCGTTTAAGGGATTACAATTCTGGGGAAAGCTAAACTATTGGCCCCTAGAGATCAGTTGAAAAGCCAGCGTCCCTTAATTGATTTAGGTAAGGGTTCTCTCTCTCTCTCTCTCTCTCTCTCTCTCTCTCTCTCTCTCTCTCTCTCTCTCTCTCGTAGTTTCGAACATGATGCACTGAACTAATGGAGATTGTAAAGCTTACGTATATAGTGAAGTAAAGTAATTAAAGTTGTATGATTAAAATATTACAGTACGAGGTTTTTCTTAGTTAAAAATGTCAAAATAGATGCACTTCTCTCTCTCTCTCTCTCTCTCTCTCTCTCTCTCTGTCCAGGGCGACGATTGACCTCAGATTTCCTGCCTGGTCGGTATTTTTCTCTTTCCTTGGTTTTTGAGTTTGGCTCTCCATCTGTCTTACATCCTCCAATTCCTTTGCTAATTCTAGGTTTATTTTTTTTCTTTACTTTGTTCACCTTCTGTGCTTTTCGTCCTCTCCTTTTTCATCATGCAATTTCTTTGTTTTCCGTTTCCTTTCCGTTGTTCCATTGACCGTCTTCTGCTCCTTGTCTCCCACCACGTTTCTTCATTCGTGATTTTCTATTTGATATTTCCCATACTCTTGTCCTTTTCCCACCTTTTATTCGTTTTCTCACATTTCCCATCTTATATATATTTTTTTTTGCCTTAATGGTATCCCTTTTACTTTCCTTATTCTTCTTCCCCTTCGAAGGTGGTAATAGGAGCAAACACCTACGGCCCGGCGCCATATTTTTGTACAGTAAATTTTTGTCCGCAAAGTGAGTAGATTGCTCTATGTACATCTCTTGGTATGCAAATGCCGAGTTTGCTTGCTGACTTCAAAGCGTCATAAAATGAGATGAAAGGGATCCGGAAGTAACTAAGCCAAGGAAGGTGGATTGAGGGAGAATTTTTGTCACTGAAATGAAATAATTCCGCTGAATACTTTTACATCTGATGTCTCAGTGTTTGCTCAGTAATTAGCACGTACATAATATATTTTTGAGATGAAGCTCTGAGAGCTGAAATTAGGAAGGCTCGATGTCATTAAATTTGAGTCAGTACAGGTTTGAGTAGGGTTTGTCGATAAATCTCATACTATACTATAGTGGGAAAAAGGATTTAAAAGACATTCAACTGATTTTCTTTTATTTACCTTCGAAATAAACGTAACATATTTAATATGATAAAAGTCGCTTCAATCTAAAGAATGAATAGATGTCACAAAAAATAACTGAAAAAAAAAATACTGTATGGAAGACATTGTAGGATGATCATCAGCAAAATTCCTGCTTTTTAATGATGAGTGAAGGAATAAAAAGTTTATCATTTTTAAAGTACAATAAAGTAATGTGGATCACATACTGCAGGGATAGCTATTAGGATAAGACACCACACATCATTTCACTTTCGGAATTGAGGAGTGATCTTCGGCAGTTATTTCAAGAGCCGAAACGGGCTCTTTTCCCTTGAACAGACCAGACAGTATGAACGAAAGGGAGTTCCTTTCATTTTTCAGTTTCTTTTTCCCTTGTCTCAAAAAATATCGAAAAATTCAAAGGATGAATGTTATTTTTTATTGGCTCCGGTTTTTTCTTTTGCTTCTTTATTTCCCACCGTTACCCATACATTAAGACAGTAATTTCCAACCTTTATGCCTGCAAGGAACCCCTGAAACATTTTTTCGTATCCTAGGGAACCTTTTAGCTACATGCTACATGCTATATATATATATATATATATATATATATATATATATATATATATATATATATATATATATTAAATTACTTAATATAAATCATGTAATATATACCACTGTTATTCGAGCTGTGCAAATTCTGATCAGCATCATTTGCAATACATATTTATTTCAAGATTTTTGCGGAACCCTTGATGGAATGAGGAACCCCAGGGTTCCACGAAACCCTGGTTGGGAATCGCTGCATTAAGAGGTCGGTTGCCTTCCATCAAAGGCACTCCAATGCCTTCTATCAAAAGCATCATCCTCCACCAAACCTGTTCTCTCCATATCTTCCTTCATTTTATCTCGCAATCTAATTCTCTGCCTCCCTCTCGATCTTCTTCCTCTAACAGGTTCCTCCCAAACCCTCTTCACTCTCTCCTCGTCATCCATCCTCAACACATGCCCGTGCCATCTCAATCGTGACTCTCTTATCACCTCTGTAATCTTTACTAAGCCTGCCTGCCCTTCTTATTTCATCATTTTCCAATCTCTTAAGCAGCGATATTCCCATAATCCACCTCATTTAAATCGACCTCGAATAGGGGTAAAGCTGGGAAGAAGATATTTATTTAAATAGCATTTGCATAGTGCATGTGAAATAATGCTAATGCGTAACTCAGTCATATATATATATATATATATATATATATATAATATATATATATATATATGATATATATATATATATATATATATATATATATATATACGTATTTTTATATATATGTGTGTGTGTATTATATATATAATGTGTATGTGTCTTTTTTAAATTATGGGCACTTCTTCCTTACATTAGTGCCACAGCACCGTTCAGCCCGAAACAGATGAATCTGAAAACCGTTTCCTTCAGCGTTTGTTAGCAATAACCACAAGAAACGTCAATCAAAAGGGCGAGGAAAGGGGACCATTCGGTGCCTAAACGACCGGCCTACAATGTGCGTGCATGTGACGTCACGTCCCAGAGGCTTTTAGGTGCCCCATTCGTAACAGGATGTTTACACGTGCAGGCGCGACCGGTGTTGGTCCTCGTTGGATTTTTGAGGAACTCCCTCTATGTTTTGGTTGGTCTTGTAAACAAGACTCTCGGACAGGGACACGGGCGCGCAAATATTTGTTCGTGTTTTCTTGGCCGTCACTTGCCCCTCGAGTCTTCCTTAGTTAGTCTTCTTGTGTGAGACGTAAACACTCCTCTCGTTTCTCGGGGAGAAAGGGCTCTGTTTGCTCGGCATTACTGCATTTTTGGGAGGTCTCAGGCGTGCCAGTTTTTCTTCCAGTTCATAGGTGAATGTCAAGTGCTGTCAAAGGTTGGAAAGTTTATGAACTAGCTACTCTAAATTCTGGTTAAACTAAAGGATGTCTGTTTCTCTCTAATTTGCTTAGTTTAGTTTATCTCTATATATTATCATCCCGTATGTGTTCATTTGATCAGTGATTTGCATACGACTTTTTATATTCTTAAATATTAAACCTCAAATACCCGGTAATATCAGAATAACTTTACCTTAGGAATAAGATACATGCAAAGAGAATGTATTATTGAAGAAAGTGCATCTTGCACGAACAGGATTCGAACTTAAGCCTTGTGGGCTTGATAAAGTCCTAACAGAGACTTAACCACTGAGCTTAATGCAGTGGGAATAGGATGAGAGAGAGGCAGGAAGGTTGAAGGGCACTAGGAAATTCTCAGTGAAATTAGTCTTTGTAGAAAAGTAAGGAAAAGAGGTAGGATGCCTTAACCTGTAGAGACTGGTCCATTATTGATAATAACTTGAACCTGATCATATTGAATTTCATGTTAGGTTTCATATTTTCTGCAATATTGATATGTGCCATTGAGACTTGACATGTCATCACCTTCGACCTCTGCCATCCGCCGAAACATTTAATCTGGTAGTAACCGCCTTAGTGGGTTGTGAATGTAGGTAATACTCTCGAAATCAGTATTAACCTTCGAACTAAGAGGATTGATCGGTTTAGGTGTCTTGTATTACTTTGTAAACCCTTAGGAATTCAGCTTCAATGGAAATGAGACATCAAACGAAATCATCGTAGACTGTCCATGGTGTAAAGCTAGTATGTTCATATTTATATTATTTTTTTCGTGATAGGCTTGTTTTTGGCCCATCACTCAAAAGAGGTTGGACGAGAAAATGGGAAATTGTTTGTGTATTTGGGAATGCTGGAGTTCAGGACAAAAGACTCCCATGTTACCATTTTCTGCCTTTTTTTTTTTTTTTACATGATTCGAGGGAACGATTGTGTTATCACACAATGTGTAAACTAATGAGGACATAATGTATTTACCTTTGACATTCATCCTTTTGTATAGAAAAATGTTCTTATTCTATTATTTGCGATTTTCGCTAATTCTAAGAAATATGACAAATGAGAATGTGAATGGCCTGGCAGTGAAACGTGACATGAAATAAAGAAATAAATTGATAAGTTAAATGATTTCCTCTTGAGACTGATGTTAATTAAAGGTGATTTTTATGTTCATGGGGGTGGTGGGGGGCGGGGGCCACTCACCTCAGCCTCACGTGCCGGCACATAGAGAAGGCAGCTATTATACCGTCGGAGGGGCACCTCTTCAGAGACTCTCTTAGACCCTGCTAGGAGGGCGAAGGGCCCCTGGAAGCATTAAGGGCCTCTGAGGTGGCTGGGATTCGGGGGGGG
>NC_087206.1:27835061-27837561 GCF_015104395.2 Macrobrachium nipponense
CTTAGTTTTCTGTTAATAACACAGCATTGCATTTTTCTTATGAGAACCTCAGCATTCTTTTACATGAAATTCACAGCATCATTTTTTATTATGGTTATTTCAGCATTACGATTTTTTTTTCATAATTAAAACTTTATCATTTCAGTTTGTTGGCTTCATTAAAGTCTGATCATTTCAGTTTTTCATTATATCCACAGCGAAACGTTTTTTATGGAAAGCCGAGAGCTACACATTTTCCATTGAACTGCAGTAGGAAAGCATTTGTTAGAATTTCCACATTCTACTTTTTTAATTAAAACCTCGCATTAGTCTTTATGAAAACCGCAGACCTCGAGATCCTTGATTTTAAAACCACAGCACAAGAGCTTCATATTACTGCCTCAGGGTTGCAGTGTTTATTAAAACATAAGCAGAATTTTTCAGTTAAAAACCACACACACACACACACACACACACACACACACATATATATATATATATATATATATATATATATATATATATATATATATAGAAAATAACGATGCGGTTTTTTTTATTATAGCTCTAGCAGTTAATTTCTGTAAAAACTCAGCCGTACAGTTTATTATGAAACCTGGTTATTACTGTTTTTATTAAAACTTCTGAAATGCATTTTTTTCCTGAACACTTAAGCTTCACAGTTCTTTATTCAAACATCAGCTTTACAGAATCTTATTGAAACCTAGGCACGATAGTATTTCTTATTAACATTACAATTTTTTTCTTAAGACTACAACAGGACAGTATGTTATCGAAATATCAGTATGCCATTCAGAATGCCATTACAGGTTTCTGTTGAAACCTCAGCGTCACATATTTGGTGTAACAACCACAGGTTTATATTTATTAAAACTTCAGCATTTTATTTTTTATTATAGCCAGAACATTGCAGTTTTATATACTAATCACATTAAAAATTTTTAAAAAGTCTTTGTATATATGGTAGTTTTTTCCTCCGTAGTGCACTCCACGTGCGGTGCACTGCAGACACTACTTATAGTTCTTAGCAGCAACCCTTCGACCCCTAGCTGCAACCCCTTTCATACCGTTCACTGTACCTCCATTCATATTCTCTTTCCTCCATCTTGCTCTCCACCCTCTTCTAACAATTATTTCATAGTGCAACTACGAGGTTTTCCTCCTGTTACACATTTATAACCTTTTGTTACTGTCAATTTTCCTTTCAGCGCTGAATGACCTCATAGTCCCAGCGCTTAGCTTTCGACCTAAATCGTATATTCTATCTGCATTTTTTTTATTAATACCACATCATTACATTTTTTAACCCTCGGCATTATGGCTTTTTAATAAAGCAACAGCACAACAGTTCTTAAACCACATTTCTATTAAAACCAATTATTGCAGTTTCTGATAGAAACCAGACGATTGCAGTATGTTTAGGTTAAAAACACACATTTACAGTTTTTATTACAACCTCAGCATTACATTTTCGGTATTAAAACCACAGAATTACAGACCATAAAGAAATGTAATTTGGGTAGCTTTTGGTTTATTGCTATTTTTTTTTTACTTTTTTTGTTTGTTTATGTCTGCCTGCCTTCATTTTTCACACGCACCTTGGGTCCATTAGGCAGCAACCCCGAGGAACATAAGATTTTCTGTTAAGTGACCAGATGAAGCCACCCTTCCAAAAGGGAGGAAGGTCTTCAGTGAATAACAGTGATAAAGATAATAAAATACCCTACGTTACTTTGAATATTTCATGGGGAAATTAAGATCCGAAATTGTTTACGTGAGAATACGATACAAAGGTCAGAGTTGAAATTATACAACGAGCTGCTTTCGAGTGTGCACAGCTTCCATTCCCAGCCAGAAATATAACGGCTGTGATAACAGCAAAAAATTCTAATTATAATATTAACAGCAGCTGTAATGTTTACGCAGAGTCCTTCCATTCTTTTATGAGCGCCCGTGTATTCGACCATTTGTTGTGTAAGAGAAGGAAACATGTAACAGAATGCCTTGCCCAGCCGAACACGAAGGAAAAGGGAAATAAATCAGATTAAGAGCGGCAGAGGGAAGTGGACATCACCACGAGAAAACTGACGACGCTGGAGACATGCATCAGGAAAATGGCCTGAAAGCCTGGAGGAAGAGATTGCAACATCTGCATCTGATTTGCGGCAACATTTCGCCGGAAGTGGGGATTTGGCGGAATGGGAATTTAGCTAAACGGCCATTTGACGAAATGGCGCTACGGCGCGATATCTGGAATAATGTCGGGGAATGGGAGTTTGGCGAACAAAAATGTTTGGGATGTAGTGGGGAGACGCGCTTTACAATGCACTCAGTCGCTTCGAGGTTAATAGAAAATCATTTTAGTGGTATCTATTATGTATACACGTGGCTGTTCTTTCTTGAGGATGGATTTTTTAAATAGTAATTATGATAGTCAAAGATATTTCGGTTCTCAATTTACTTATTGTAGTAAATGACCTCGAAATTCTATTTTTTTTAT
>NC_087206.1:27842561-27870061 GCF_015104395.2 Macrobrachium nipponense
CTCCCAGTGGTTCCGGTTCAGTGGTATTATCTCTTTGTCTACTAATTAGCGACCGGAAGCTGTCGAGTACCTACAGTCAAAACCATACTATGAAGGTTGTTTTTTTTTGTATTTTCTACATCAGAAGCTCTCTCTCTCTCTCTCTCTCTCTCTCTCTCTCTCTCTCTCAACAGTAACGCAGAATAGGCTAACTATATGGCCGACTAGGAAATTTCATCACAGTGTTCACTTTTTTTTTATCAAAGTTACTCTCTCTCTCTCTCTCTCTCTCTCTCTCTCTCTCTCTCTCTCTCTCTCTCTCTCTCCCTTCTTTGATTTGAATGGGTATCAAAAGTAAATAACGCAGAACAAATGATTTTTGTCCTCATCCAATCTTGAAAGCGAATCAGCAGCAAATGAATGCATCGATGGTGATGATCTAAATGACTGTGATCGTGGTGATGGGATGGTGATGTTACGTTGAGTTGTTATGATGATCAGATTTTCAGTCTTGATTATAATGATGGTAGTAGGGTTGATAATGATCCAGACGATAGTGATGTTACGGATATTATATGTGTATGATAGTAATGAAGCAATTGCTGTAGGGCAATAAAAGATAAACCTTTGTAAGAATTATCTTCATAAAAAACACATGGGTTTTGGCCTTGAGGATTATGACAGTCAATACTAAATAGCGATAAATACGAACAGTTGGGGAAAAAATGTCATTTTGCCTTTGGTAATCTGGGTAATGATCAGTGATCATAATGATCAGCAGTGATGATGATAAGGACTACTGTCAAGAGAGTAGCGATCGACATTAAGACGACGATAATGATTCAATATAATAATGATCGCACTGATCATGACAACGGCCCAGAGTTGATAGTCTTCATTTGGAGATTCCGACCTTCTTGTCTGTCTATCTGTCTGTCTGTCAGCCTGTCTCCTCTTGAAAAGAAATCGATAGTGATGATAATGAAGAAACGAATCTCCTCCTTTGTTGTATTGAGGCTTTTGCTGTGCGTGAGTTCTTTCCCTCTCGTGTGTCTTTTCGGCCTCGTTCCTAATCGAGGCGATGCAGCAAGTTTGGGACTATTGGTGGAGAGAGAGAGAGAGAGAGAGAGAGAGAGAGAGAGAGAGAGAGAGAGGATATATTGATTCAAGGCTGATTGATTTCCTCCTCTCTGATGAGCTTTTATTAGACCCGATGTTGCAAGACAGTGATGTCTCAGATTACTTTTTCTTAGTCTACTTCGTCGTCTTCTTTGTTATTTAAAAAAAAACCAAAAAAAAAAGTTAGGGGGGGGGGGGGGCAGTTGTTGATTGATAGATTGAAGCTTTTCTGTTTCACACGAGGGTTAGTTGTACATTCTCTACAAAGGATATACAGCTTTGCATTGTAGTGCTGTAGCCTTTACACAATATATAGCTAAGCTGCAGCCACAAATGTGTACACATTTGTGTACGGTTTATGAAAAAATCCACTTTTGATGATCGTGTTATTTCAACACACACACACACACACACACACACACATATATATATATATATATGTGTGTGTGTGTGTGTGTGTGTGCGTGTACGTTATGTATGTTGGGGGTGTGTTTGTGTATATATATTATATATATATATATATATATATATATATATATACATACACACACACACACACACACACACACACATATATATAATATATATATATATATATATATCATATAGAGAGAGAGAGAGAGAGAGAGAGAGAGAGAGAGAGAGAGAGAGAGAATATCATCCAGACCCAATATTAACTGCCAGTCGTACTGACATCTCCCATTTGGCTGGCCAATTAAGACCCTCTATTGCTCCCAGCTCCTGTTATTGTAGTGCCTGTTGGTGGTATGTGCGTTGTCTGTTGTCCTCGAATAACGTTAACGGGATTGTGTAACTCCCGCTATCGTCTCCGTTTCAGCATAGCGGCACAAACGCCCTTTGCCGTTGCTTTGGGAGATCCGCTACCAAGTTCTAGCTTACATTGGTGCCTGGAGTCCGAGAAATCGGGGTGACTTGGTGAGAGGATACATGCAGAGAGAGAGAGAGAGAGAGAGAGAGAGAGAGAGAGGCGTGAGCGTATACGTTTGATTTCGATAGTTCCTAGGTCTAGACCTTGGATGGTTCTATCGCTGCCAATGCTTCTTGGTTTAATTGTGTGTGTGACCTAAGTTCTGTCGTTAGCACAACAGGCGATTTATCTGACAGGTCAGGCAGATGACAGAAACTAGAAATTCGAATGTCTTCTTTCAACATAGTCATTATTTTTATGATTCAAACCTCGTTTATTTTTGTGGAAGTAGACGAACAGACTTCCTCAGACTAGAAGAAAATAAAGCTTCTAAGAGAGTATTGCTATGCATAGTTGAAATTTCTTTCTTAATTTCCTTATTAAAAAAGGGTGGCTATTAACACTTCCTCAGAATAGAATAATATAAAGGTAAGAGAATATTGCTATGCATAGTTGACATTTTCTTCTTAACTTCTTTATTATTATGTATTTTTTTCTTCTTCCTTGACTTTCCTTAATTACTCTTCCTTAATTCTTTTGCTCATCTTGCCATCCCTTATCTCTCTCCTCCTCTGCTTCTGTGAAGTTTGCCCCATTCTTTTCTTTAATGCAGCGCTTGTAAAATCTGCATCCCTTCTCAAAAGGCAGATTACGTTAATAAATCTCCTAACTTTTTTAATCCCCCTTTGTTCTTCGTTTTCCGTATTTTTTCAGGAGTTCTTTCATTTTTCCTTTTTCATTGAGTGAGCATGTGTCATTCATTGGCCGGACTGCAGCATCCCCTCCCTCTTCTTCCCCCCACCCCGTCTTTATTGTGTTTTCTCTTCTTTTTTTCCTGTCTTTTGAATCGTCCGTCGACCTCTTTTGGGACCTTAAGAGAATAATCAAGAGCCTAAATAACACGGCTTCGTTGGCCCCCCCACCCTTCTCGTAACCAGCCCTCATATGGCCAACGTCAATCAAGTCTCATAATATAAATAACATTTCTGCAACGACCCCCGACGTCCTTCTCAGGGAGAACGGTCCGATTTCATCTTCCCTGTAAGGTCGCCTATGCCATGCTGATGGCCGGGATGAACGGCCTTAATAAAGGCTGCCGCAACTCCATAGAGGAGAGCAATAAAGTTCCATGTGTTTGTGTTTGTTGTCTTTGCATTTTGAGCTTTTGTGTACTTTCTCAAGTCTTTTTGTTGATGTTTATTTAGTCCACAACGCAATGGTCGATGGTTTTTAGTTATTACTGGAAGTGGATTGTGAAATATTTTTGTCATCAGCCTAACTTACATTAATGTTGATATTTCAATTAAGCTTTACGATTCTTCATTTTATTTCATTTCTATTGTTGCTGACGTCCGTTCATTCATTTTCCTGAACTTCGTATGAGATTTAAAAGTTAATTTTCCGAAATGGCTGCCCCGTTGCTTTTGTATTTGTGCACATTTTATTTTTGTTGTAAATTTTGAGTCCTAATGCCCTGATACCTGAGGTTTATAGATAAGCATAGGCTACAATTGCGTTTAGTCTGTTCTGTAATCAAATATGATAACTCAGTCCGCGTACTTCTCTAGGTTCTCCTTTTCTCCTGTTTGTATTTGATCACACTCTGATTCTGTGTAATATTGCTAAGCAAATGAATGGCCGCGTGACGCGTTCCATAGCAGTGAGTGCTCGTCATGGACAATAATGTTAGTAATAGTGGTACTAAGGGCTTAAAGCGCTATTGAAGTTGATAGCCTTTTGTCTTGTTCCATGGGCATGTGAGCAAATTGTTGTTATTATTATGATTTATATAGGAGAATTTTATAATATTAGTAATCGTTTTGGCCTGTCGTAAATTCAGTAATAATGACATCCATATTGATTTTAAAGTTAATATCTCGAAATGTCTGGTCGCGGGATCAAACGATGCGGATTGAATTTTGTGGATGATTATATTGGTTAATTGCTAATGGGATGTCGTTGATCACATCAATGGGAATGGATTATTGTGTTTACACATGATGTGTGTAAATGGGACGGCATCCTGTCAATAATGCTGATTGCGTTTTGCCAGCATTGATCGCATCAGCGGCCACGCTACCATGTTTTTGCCAGTCTGCCTCTGGCGGCGTGGTGCCTTGTTTGAGAGTATGTATATATAGTGTGTATATATATATATATTAATATATAATAATATATTATATATTTATAATTAGTATATATATATTGCCATCAATGAATGTCATTAAAGGATTCTTCACATTGAATTTATTTTTTTATAAACATTCCTATTTATCTAGTGTATATATGTATGGGCTTGACAAAGGCTTCTGTTCTCCCTTCCTTATTTCATTTGACCATTCATCTTATAACGATGGGATTATTATTATTATTATTATTATTATTATTATTATTATTATTATTATTATTATTATTATTATTATCGGAGAGTCAGAGACCGGGACTTTCCCACATGTAATGAACCACTGAAATTTATATAACTGTATTCTTGTTGTTAGAGACATTGTTATTACAGCGAATTATAATAATTAAAATGGACCTCGAAGAAAAGACAGCACAACGGGCAATGCTACGGGAAAAAAAAAATAGTTTCTCGCTGTGCGGCAAAATTAACCTCGTTATTTTGTGACGTAACACTGACATTCATATTTTAAAAAATGCATAAATGCGCGCTGCTTTTACCATATTGTTTTATGTGGATTTTGAATAATGAAAGAAGATGCTTCCATTTTCAAAATATTAGGTGCATCTTATCACAATGAAATCTACGTGCTGAGGTGCTGTTTTTGGTTTGATGATGAAATGCGTTACACGAGTTTCTTAGCCAAGTGGCGTCATGGTTACGATGATCTCCGAAGAAAACAAGTATGAAATGCGCCGAACAATCATGTTATCTGTACATCGTATCATCAAGGCCAACAAAAATAGACCTATCTTTTGGTTGTCTCAACATAATGCTGTGTGAGCTGCGGCCCAAGAAACTTTAACCACTGCCCGTTGGTGGCCTGCCCTATATCGTTGCAAGACGCTCGATTACGGCTTACTTTAACCTTAAAACTACTGAGGGTGGAGGGCTGCCATTTGGATGTTTAACGATTGGAGGATGGATGATCATCATGCCAAATTTGCAACCTTTAACCTCGGTAGTTTCTAAGATCTGAAAGCGGACAGAAAAAGTGCGGAAAAAAAGTGCAAAGCCGGCACAATAGTTTTCTATACAGAAAACTAAAAATGACAGTCTGTTAAAATGAGTATAATTGTATTAGAATATTTTCCTTAATATAATTTCTTCTCAAAACTGTGCTCATACAATCACCAAATATTCACTTACTATAGTAGATTCACTTCCACCGTGCATCTTATGTCTAGGCCCGTCCCTTACGAAGCTCCTGATTGGCTGTTGATAAGCCAATCACAGGCCCAGAAACTCTCAGTCTCTAGAGAAAGTTCACATAGGCAGCATCTATGTTCCGAGCTCTCCTGAGGAATACTTTTGAAAGACGTATCCCTCAGGAGAGGTGGAACATACGTCCTGCCTATGGGAACTCTCTCGGGAGACTGAGGGTTTCCAGTCGTGTGAGCCGTGTGATTGCCAATCAGGAGCGTCGTAAGGAACTGGCCTAGACATCAGATGCACGATTGATGTAAATCTACTATAGTCATACTGAGTACCGAGGAATGGTAATCACAGTAGTCAAGTGAGATTCACACGGTCGTCAGTAACTAAATAAGTGAAGATTTATTATCTTACTATTGTTGCGTATCTAAGGCATATATTTTTGTACATTTTGACATTTTACCTTCGATGTTTAGCATTTTCTTGATTAATGCTATTGGATCTTTTCATGGAATTTATAAAAAAATATTTTCCTAACCTGCTTTTTGTTTAGTTTTTTATTCACTAAGATGATTAATTTATTAGTACTGGAAATTTAATTATTTATTTCTTTCAACACAATGCATCGTTTCAAAAATAAATATAAGAAATTGGTTTATTCAGAACACATTTTTGATGTTTTTCAGTTATTGAGACGACAAAAAAAAGTGACTATTTATTTCGAATATATTCTATATTTTTTTCTTTTTTATAATCGTAGTTTGAAACTCGAAATTTGATCCCTGTTATGCGGATTTGCAGAGCCGGATTAAAATCAGTTGGGTCAGATCTGAGAGACTTTGATGGTAAAGTCAGTTGTTGTGGTTTAACTGTTGAATAATCATAACGCTTTTGTTGTTGTTGTTGTTGTTGTTGTTGTTGTTGTTGTTGCTAGCGGATTAAAGGTGGCAGGCTTGCATCTCTCTAAGCGCCTGAGATTCAAGGATCCTCGATTTTGCCTTTGAAAAGTCAAGTGCCTTTTTATCATGAGGTAGGTTTCTTTTTTGTTAATTACTCCTCTCTCTCTCTCTCTCTCTCTCTCTCTCTCTCTCTCTCTCTCTCTCTGTCTTTTGTATGTTGATTCTTTTGCTTTTTCATCTATCTCTGTCTCTCGCATGTTGATTCTTATGCTCGTTCATTCTCTCTCTCTCTCTCTCTCTCTCTCTCTCTCTCTCTCTCTCTCTCGTAAGTTGATTCTTTTGCTCATGCATCTCTCTCTCTCTAGTATGTTGATTCTCTCTCTCTCTCTCTCTCTCTCTCTCTCTCTCTCTCTCTCTCTTTTGATCCCTTTGCACATTCCTTCTTTTCACGAGGTATTGTTTACATTCGCAGTCACGCCAGTGGAAGGTAATTGTTTGGATGCCACTACGCAACTCCCTTTTGATATTCGGCTTTTATCCGGTTAATTACGTTAATGAGAGGCGTCATAATGGGGAAATATACTGGGTAATTCGGATAACTGCCACGGTTAATCTCGATAAATATGCAGGGTAATTTATCATTTCCGTAATGGATAGTACCACCTGTACCGTCTCTCTCTCTCTCTCTCCTCTCTCTCTCTCTCTCTCTCTCCACTCAAAGCAAAAGTAAATCTTTCAGTCAATTAGTTTACTGTATCTCAGTCCTTATTCATTTGTCAGTATATATTTGTACCTACCATTGTATTTATTTGTTTGTCCTTAACTTTGCTTCGCTCATTAATTCATGTGGATAACGACGGTTATTGTTTACGGTACTTGCAGTTTAGTCAGTAGCGATCGTGATTATAATCGGTGTCGGTTGATAGTTTTATGTTATTTTTGGTGCTTTCATTAATTACCATTGTCATTGTTATTTTTGTAATCAGTCTCAAATTACGATTGTTGTTGCAGAAGTTGTTTTGATAACTCTGTTACTTTGAATAGCTTTTATTGACGACATTGAATTATATAAGCAATTATTGTTAATTGAGTTCCTAACAGTTATGGGTAGTGCAGCTGACTTTGTTTTAATAAATCCCAAAAAGATCTTTGTTATCTACCTCCGTTATTTCTCCTCTCAATAAATGTTATTTTGGTAATATTCCTAGCGGATGACCACGGACATATCTCCGCATATCTTAAACAACAACATGCGATGTAATTACTTGGTATGTGCAGGCAAAGAAGTTGACTGACAGGTTAAATGACCTTTCCTGTTCATTACTTAAAGTTGCCATTCTCTTGGCGTAAAGCTTCTGGACTCATTTTTCCCATTTTGATACTTCTTTGAGGTATAAGTGATGTGGCTATGTCTATTGTAGTTGCTTTGTTCCAGAGTTCTATTATTATTATTATTATTATTATTATTATTATTATTATTATTATTATTATTATTATTATTATTATTATTATTATTATTATTATTATATTATTCAAAGTAAACTCATAATCACATCAGTCAGTAAAATGGGAAAGTAAATCCACAGTAGTATGTCTGTTGATTTTGTTATTTAAAATATGTAAAGCAGAAAGCTTTCGATGACCTGCACGTAGCTATGGCATATATTTGAAATATATAAAGCTTAGAATAACAAAATCAACAGACATCTTTGTGGATTTACTTTCCCCTTATTATTATTATTATTATTATTATTATTATTATTATTATTATTATTATTATTATTATTATTATTATTATTATTATTATTATTATTATTATTATTATATTATTATTATTATTATTATTATATAAAAATCTCATAATAGCTTGAGTAATTGGAATGAAGAATTCATAATGGTGTTATAGATTAAATATGAATTATAAATGTATATACAAAACTAGTGCTTTCGCTTGATGAGAATCGAGCAGGTTCTTGTAATATATATATATATATATATATATATATATATATATATATATATATATATATATATATATATATATATATAATTTTATATACGTATATGTATGTATCTATATTTAATTATATATGTGTATGTGTGTATATATATATTATACACACACACCATAGTGGACTCTTCATCATCATCATCATCGTTATTATTATTATTATTATTATTATTATTTTATTTATTTATTTATTTTTTTTTTATCACAGTCCTCCAATTCGAGTGGGTGGCATTTATAGTGTGGGGTTCCGGGTTGCATCCTGCCTCCTTAGGAGTCCATCACTCTTCTTACTATGTGCGCCGTTTCTAGGATCACACTCTTCAGCATGAGTCCTGAAGCTACTTCAGCCTCTAGTTTTTCCAGATTCTTTCTCAGGGATCTTGGGATCGTGCCTAGTGTTCCTATGATTATGGGTACAATTTCCACTGGCATATCCAATATCCTTCATATTTCTATTTTCAGGTCTTGATACCTATCCATTTTTTCCTATTCTTTCTCTTCAACTCTGGTGTCCCATGGTATTGCGACATCAATGAGTTATACTTACTTCTTGATTTTGTCAATGAACGTTACGTCTGGTCTGTTTGCACGTATCATCCTATTTGTTCTGATACCATAGTCCCAGAGGATCTTTGCCTGATCGTTTTCTATCTCTCCTTCAGGTTGGTGCTCGTACCACTTATTACTGCAAGGTAGCTGGTGTTTCTTGCACGGGCACCAGTGGAGGGCTTTTGCCACTGAATCATGCCTCTTTTTGTACTGGTTATGTGCAAGTGCCGGACATTCTCTTGCTATGTGGTTTATGGTCTCATTTTTCGTGTTGCACTTTCTACATATGGGAGAGATGTTATTTCCATCAATCGTTCTTTGGATATATCTGGTTCTTAGGGCCTGATCTTGTGCCGCTGTTATCATTCCTTCAGTTTCCTTCTTGAGCTCTCTCCTCTGTAACCATTGCCATGTGTCATCGCTGGCTAGTTCTTTAGTCTTCCTCATGTATTGTCCGTGCATTGGTTTGTTGTGCCATTCCTCTGCTCTGTTTGTCATTCTCCTGTCTCTGTATATTTCTGGGTCTTCGTCTACTTTTATCAGTCCTTCTTCCCATGCACTCTTGAGCCACTCGTCTTCACTGGTTTTCAGATATTGCCCCAGTGCTCTCTTCTCGATGTTGACGCAGTCCTCTATGCTTAGTAGTCCTCTCCCTCCTTCCTTTTGTGTTGTGTATAGTTTGTCCGTATTTGCTCTTGGGTGTAGTGCTTTGTGTATTGTCATATGCTTCCTGGTTTTCTGGTCTATGTTGCAGAGTTCTGCCTTCGTCCATTCCACTATTCCTGCGCTGTATCTGATTACTGGCACTGCCCATGTGTTTATGGCTTTTATCATATTTCCGGCGTTGAGTTTTGACTTGAGTATCGCCTTGAGTCTCTGCATATATTCTTTCCTGATCGTGTGCTTCATCTCTTGGTGTTTTATATCCCCTCCTTCCATTATTCCCAGATATTTGTATCCCGTCTCACCTATGTGTTTGATGTTGCTCCCATCTGGTAGCTTTATCCCTTCAGTCCTTGTTACTTTGCCCTTTTGTATTTTGACTAAGGCGCATTTTTCTATCCCAAACTCCATCCTGATGTCCCCAGATACAATCCTTACAGTCTGGATTAGGGTATCTATTTCCTTGGCGCTCTTACCATACAGCTTGATGTCGTCCATGAACATCAGATGGTTAATTCTGTTGCCTTTTTTCTTGAGTTGGTACCCAGCATCCATCTTCTGCAGTACTTTTGTCATGGGAATCATGGCTACTACAAAGAGTAGTAGGGACAGTGAGTCGCCCTGGAAGATCCCTCTCCTGATATTATTATTATTATTATTATTATTATTATTATTATTATTATTATTATTATTATTATTATTATCATTTTATTAAAATTAAGGGCTACTTCAGCAGCGTTACAATTGTAGAATAGCGGCTTTTTCCGTGCTACTTAAACAGGCTAGTAGAGCGCCTATAGAGGTCATGATCAAATACAATGTCAAATTAGGTGTATATATTTGAATTTTACAGATAAACCATGATACCATAGTCATCAAAGTCATTAACGATTTTCTCTCTCTCTCTCTCTCTCTCTCTTTCTTAAAGCAAGCTTTTGTCTGGAGCTGCCAGACATCCTCGGGCTGGGAAGCTGAGGGTGGACTGATCTTGGTGTGGTGTCCGTCCTCCTTATATCTGTGGTTGACAGCAGTGGGTCTGCCCCATGCTTGTCTCCTATTGGCTGGTGGCGGTGAGTCTTCATTTTCATTGGTTGCCTGAGCCAGGTCTCAAGCCACTTTCTTCAAGGCGATGGTTGCGATGCTGCAGATCCTGCAGCCGTCTGGGCCTCCTGAGCAGTGCTGTAACGTTGATGGGCGTTGCGCTACGCTGTGGGACGTCACGGATAATTTGATTTCCATCGGCTGCAGGATTACCTCGTTCGTGGGCGTTGTCTTCCGTGGAGTTGTCGTGATCGGTGGTGTCATTGTTGGTGGCAGGTCTTCTCATACTCGTAGGGAGGAGAAATTCTTCCTGTGTCGTATTCAGTGTAGGTTTTATTTGCTAGGTGAGGAGCGCCTCCAGCAGGCGCAACCGACGGACATCAGGGGCCTTCCCGATGATTTTCATGTTCTGTATGAGGACATCCCGGGAGATGGCCTCCTGATGTTTGGTGCGAGCGTGATTCTTGATAGCCCCCTCTTGGGCGTGGCATGAGAGCCTCTTCAACAGGTGCATGATAGTCATACCTATGTAGGCACCGCTGCATTCGCTGACTGGGCATGTATACTGGGTACACTACATGCATCTGCTTCAGGGGTTCTTGTACTTGTGGAGAGGGGTTATTTTTCATAAACAGGGCGCACGTCCTCCGATTCTGGTAATATATATGATTAAGTCGATATTCTTGGTGTCGTCAGTCGGGGATATATTTTCAGAAATAATTTTCTTAATGGAGTCCTCCTCTTCACGGTAATGGGAACTCATGAAAGCTTTGTAGTACAGCTTGATATTATCCTTGGGGCAGGGCTGCGGTCTCTCACTTCTGTACCATTTCTCCAGGGCTGTGCGTACTTCCTTGCTGATTAATTTATTTGAGTACCCGTTATTCACAAGTACTTGGGAGGCACGGTCGAGTTCCTGGTGGGTGTCCTGCCAAGTCGAGCAGTGGGAGAGGGCCCTCCTGGTGAAGGCCCTGACGGTGGTGCTTTTGAATCTGGTGGGGCACTCGCTGTCTCCGTTGAGGCAAAGTCCTAGATTGGTCTTCTTTGTGTAGACTGAAGTACAGAGACCATCTTCCGTCTTACTTACAAGGATGTCGAGGAAGGGGAGCCAATCGTCGGAGCTGTGTTCGACTGTGTAATTCAGCACACTGTACTGCTGAAATGCTTGACGGAGGGGTTCTACCTCATCCTCGGTGTCGACTTGCACAAAGATGTCATCAATATAACGTCCATATCTGCCAGGTTGCTGTCATTCTCTTCCACGGTGCCCATATAAAAGTTAGTGAAGAGGACCCCAGTGGGGAGCCCATTGCCACGCCATCCTTATGGCGGAACATCTGGCCACGGTGGGTGGAGAAAGGGGCCTTCTTCGTGCAGATCTCCAGCAGCGAACGGAGCGAGGCTTCCGGTATGTTGAGGGGCGCTGTCGACTGATTCCTGTAGACATCCAGCAAGTCGATAATCCCGGTACTAGGGGAGTCCTTGATTGCTTCTAAGAATTCTGCCGAAGACTGCATGCTGTACCAACTCAGGACGTAAGGGGTAAAAATTTGGTTGAGGCGTTTAGCCAAGGCGTACGTAGGGGCGGGCATCTGGCTGATGATCGGCCAGAGGGGGTTTCCTTGTTTGTGGATTTTTACATTTCCATATAAATAACCCGGGCTGTAGTCTCTTTGTATGAGGACATCTCCCGGGATGTCCTCATACAGAACACGAAAATCATCGGGAAGGCCCCTGATGCCCGTCAGTTGCGCCTACTGGAGGTGCTCCTCATCTAGTAAATAAAACCTACACTGAATACGACGCAGGAAGAATTTCTCCTCCCTACGAGTATGAGAAGACCTGCCACCAACAATGACACCACCGATCACGACAACTCCACGGAAGACAACGCCCACGAACGAGGTACTCCTGCAGCCGATGGAAAATCAAATTAGCTGTGACGTCCCACAGCGTAGCGCAACGCCCATCAACGTTACAGCACTGCTCAGGAGGCCCAGATGGCTGCAGGATCTGCAGCTTCGCAACCATTGCCTCGAAGAAAGTGGCTTGAGACCTGGCTCAGGCAACCAATGAAAACGAAGACTCACCGCCACCAGCCAATAGGAGACAAGCATGGGGCAGACCCCCTGCTGTTAACCACAGATATAAGGAGGACGGACACCACACCAAGAGAAAGGATCAACAGCAGAGGCTGGAAGTCATCCAAAATAATGCAATGAGACTTATACTTGGAGCCCCAATGTGGACAAGAATTTGTCTCTTGAGGGCAGAGACACAACTGCAGTCTCTCAAGCACAGGATAGGCCAAAGAAATATTGCCATTCTGTGCAAAACCATCTGAAACGACAGAAATGGACCACACAAAAACAAAATGCAAGGGTGTATAAACCTGCATGAAGAACTAGACCCGCCCAAAACCTATGCGGGCAGTATACTCCAGACACTGAGAGAAGTGGGTATGCAGGACACAGTGAAACACATAACAAAGGATGTCCCACCTGAGGGATACCAAAAACCACCTCCCTGGGTCGAAGACCCAATCCGGTATAACTTCACAATACTACCGGCAAACAAAGCACTGTGCACAGCAGCACAAATGAAAACTGCAACAGAAGAAGCAATCAGGAACACAGCAGCTGAAAACATATATTACACAGATGGCTCAGTTGATCCAGAAGCTCCAGCAACTGCAGCAGCAGTGGCTGCCCAAGACTTCAAAGGAAGCTGGAGGCTATCCAACAATGCCTCCATACTACAAGCGGAACTAATGGCAATCTTAAAAGCCTTAGAAAATTCCAATTTAAAAGGACACACAACAGTGCATATTGACTCTAAAGGAGCAATACTCGCTATCAAAGCGACAAATCCCAAAGAAAATGTGACACTGATAACGACCATAAAATCAGTGGCCAATTCACATCAAGCTGCTGGCAGGAGAGTCACACTAAACTGGATACCCAGCCATGTGGGAATCCAGGGAAATGATGAAGCTGACATCCTTGCCAAAAGTGCCCTCAGCTGCAGTACAGTAAGCATAAAAGTGCAACCATCCATAACACACCTAAAGGAAAAGGCAAAAAGCTATGCCAAACTCCAAGAAGAAAGTGAAGTACGACGTCACTATCTACAAGATTCACGGACGTCCAAGTGGTATGTGGATGTCACAAATCTAACGCCGCATAACATCACCAAACAAACCACTAGAAAACTCTCAGTCATCACACACATATTAAGGCTAGGATACCTGTGCACCTGGCAAATGATAGGAAATGAGGGCAGGTTGTGTCTGTACTGTGACCGAGAGGCAATCCAGCCCCTCAAACACTACCTACTAGACTGCCCAGAGACAGTCTCTCAGGTCGAACCTAACTGAAATAGAGCTGACACCGGCACAGATCACCAGACACATCCTAAATAACATAGGGACACATGGGAATCTCATAATGTCTCACCCACCTCCCAGGTAAAAAGATGAATCACACGGCATTTCTCCATAGACACATGGAAATCTCCTATTGTCTTGCAAACATAAAACCAACGAAAGCTACACAATGCACAAACCCTCTACTTCACTGTTTGCAATGGGAGTCATAAACATCTTTGGGAGCATATGTATAAGTGTGAGTATGCATGAACATGTATATATACTATAATACTTGCTTAATGTTGGTTTGATATACATTGCAATATTTTCAGATGCTACACACTCGCTTCCTTCTTCCTACTCAGCACTCTCCAGCTAGGCTGAGTCTCACTGCTATAAAACTTTCTCTCCTACTGATGGGTACCGTAAGGTTCAAAGGGGTTGCAATCCTGCCTGTCACCCTATCTCCTTTCTACAACTAACCGCCAAAGCTCTGTTTTTTGTATCTTTACAGATATTCCAGTTACGGCCTGCTCTAGGAGCAAGAGCCCGTGCCAGCACAAGGCTGGCTTAATCCCCAACAACAACAACAACAACAACAAACACCAAGATCAGTCCACCCTCAGCTTCCCAGCCCGAGGATGTCTGGCAGCTCCAGACAAAAGCTCACTTTAAGAAAGAGAGAGAGAGAGGGAGAGAGAGAGAGAGAGAGAGAGAAATCGTTAATGACTTTGATGACTTTGGTATCATAGTTTATCTGTAAAATTCATATATATACACCTATTTTGACCCTGTATTTGATCATGACCTCTATAGGCGCTCTACTAGCCTGTTTAAGTAGCACGGAAAAAGCCACTATTCGCAAAATAGAGAAGAATCTCTACAAGTGTAACGCTGTTGAAGTAGCCCTTACTTTTTAATAAAGTATGCTTAAGAGAGGGTCTGCTTCCTAAGTATATTATTATTATTATTATTATTATTATTATTATTATTTTTTTTTTTTTTGCTCTATCACAGTCCTCCAATTCGACTGGGTGGTATTTATAGTGTGGGGTTCCGGGTTGCATCCTGCCTCCTTAGGAGTCCATCACTTTTCTTACTATGTGCGCCGTTTCTAGGATCACACTATTATTATTATTATTATTATTATTATTATTATTATTATTATTATTATTATTATTATTGTTGTTGTTGTTGTTGTTGTTGTTGTACACCTGCTGTTTCTGTCCATCCATCCCTCCGCCTGTTTGTTTGTCTGTTCATGTGCCCTCAGCACAGGGTCCAAGCTTCATTTTAGAGAGAGAAGATATAGTGGTGCCATATGAATGGTTATGTTATGCAACAGTTCGAAAGGGCTTCAATGGGGGATTACCAACCTCTTCTTCTACGCCGGTGTCTATTTAGATCAGTGTTACTGAGGATCTCATGAAAAGATAATACATGTTCAGAATAAGAATTAGGAGACAGCTATACCTCGTTAGAGTGCAATTAATAACAAGGATATAAGCTTAAAGTGTTTTGAATAAATGAAGTGTCGTTGACATATTGCGCATAAGACTAATGAAATATCATTGTCACTTCATTTCTGTTATTAAAGTTTTCTTTCACATTTTCTTTGTATTTTCTATTATCTTTCATCCTTTCCATCGCTTTTCAGTCTATTTTTTATCCTTTCCACCCTTTCTTATGTTTCTGCCCATTTAATTCTTCCTGATAAAGTTCTTTCTGTTTTACATGCATTTTTTCAGTTAACGTCCGATGTTTTGCATTCGTGGTAAGTCTTCTTCATTCAGTTTTAGCTTCCTCTTTTCTTTCTAATCAAGTGTTTTTCTTGTTCTCTTACATCTTTTCGCTGAATATCAATCGTATTCAAAGCATTTTTCTCTCCCTGTCTGTTTTTTAATTCCCTTTGAGCCTTTTCGATTCCCATCTTATTCTTGTATTCCAGAGAGTTTCAGGTCCGTTTAGCCACTTCCACTGTTGTTCAGCCTCACAATACCTTAGTGCATGGCATCAAGAATTCCCTTTTGACGATGGTGCAGCGCCAACCTTTGTTATTCATCTGTCGTCTCGTCTGTGCTTTTCCTTGCTCTTATTAGGGGTCGACCTTTGCCTGTGCATTATTTTTTTGATGTGGAAACGTAAAAACTTTTGTACTCTCTCTCTCTCTCTCTCTCTCTCTCTCTCTCTCTCGTCTCTCTCTCTTCTCTCTCTCATTCCTCTCTTCTCCTCTCTCTGTCAATCTCTTCCTCTCTCTCAAAAACGCACACGCACAAACACACACACACACACACACACATATATATAATATATAGATATATATAATATATATATATTAATTATATATATATATATATATATATATATATGTATATATGAAGGAATTTTTACATCACCGTGATTTTTATATAGACAAACATTAAACTACAAATTACATTTCATATCCAATTTACTCTACCTCAGAAATAATATATATTATATATATATATACATATATTATATATATATATATATATAATATCATATATATATATATATATATATAAATATATATATATAAGATAAAACACACACTCACCATGATCCTTGTCTGAAGGGGATCAGTGTTTCATACCCTGCGGCGTGTATGCAACACTGATCCCCTTCAGATAAGGATCATGTGTGTGTTTATATATATATATATATACACACATTATTTCTGAGGTAGAGCGAATTGGGTATGAAACGATATTTGTAGCTTAATGTTTGTCTATAAAAAATCACGGTGATGTGGTAAAAATTATTATTATAATGTTTTACATCTCTCGCCATTATTTTGTCCATTCAAAGCTTTTCTTTTTTTGGCGTTCTTCACGCCCTGTGGGCCACTCCCGTCCTACCCACCCTTTTCACTGTGTGATACTCCTTTCCATTTAACACACCCGCATCTACCAGCAGCCCTTACGCACCGCCATCCCTCTCTTTATATTCTGTCTTAAATTCTTACGACCCAACCGAGGACAAGCTGTAGACAAGACATTATTAAGCAAAGCCGCCACTGCGAGAGAGAGAGAGAGAGAGAGAGAGAGAGATTTACACTTTATCTTTACCATGGAGGGATGGGGGGAGAGAGAATTTGTCATTTCCGAGAGAGAGAGAGAGAGAGAGAGAGAGAGAGAGAGAAGTGTATGTGTGTGCCTGTTGTAGATACATTGATTTATCGAGTTGCATCTTTAGCATGTTGTAGGATTTTGTTTGATATTTTAACTTTATTTCATATGTAATAGAAAAGTTACATATATGGCGTCTTGCCTCTTCTTCGATGAGGATTTGGTAAGAAGTTCTGTTTTTTTTTTTCAAGGATTTATTTCAGTTTAATTTGAAAAGTTGCTAGTGTTAGCGCATGATTTTTCTTGTACGATGCTTATGTGACTTAGCGCGCATAGTCAATTGTTTGTGCAATATAAAAAAAAAATATTCGCAGTTCGATATCACTGCGGTATGTCTGTTCCCTCATGTATCTTTTTGTAGGATTTCATTTGCATTAAAATTTATTGAAGTAAATAGGGTTACAGTTAGAATCCAATTATGCGGCACATTATCTGCACCAAAAGCTTTCTAGCTACTCCATTTGTATTTTTCTTTTATGGTTTTGCTTTGTCGTGGAAATTCGTAATAAGGCTCTTATAATCCGGGTGGCATTTCAGCTCGCTTTCTATTTTCGTTTTGAAGAGGAGCGAGCTGATGCGACCTGAATAACAACTTGGCTTTCGGGGTCTCGCTCCTTCATGCCGCTTGATTTATTCAGCGACGTCTTTCGCCTGGCCATTGAAGTCATTCAGCCTCATTTTTTTCTTTTTTTAAGCCTGCTGAAGAAGCTACTCTCCTATAAAAGATAGATGTATTTTCCATGGCTTTCAGCTTGTAGTCATTTTTTCCCCATAAGCTAAGGTTATTTATTTGATTGGAAATGAATTACGTCTTATTTTCTCCTTCTGTACACATTGATGGTTTAACTGCTATTATATCTCCAGTTTTGAAAATGAAATCAGACAGTTTTCTTTTTATATGTATATTTAATCGTAGCTCTGTTCATAGTCTTTGTTTCGTCGTTTTTGCGTGACTGTCTTTACTCATGAAGCTCTGACTAAACTGGCTTGCTTATTCATTTGATATAAACTAACGTAACAACATCATTGGTGATCTGTGCTGAAGGTGCTTAATTGCTGAAAATTAATGTATGTCTGTTAAAAAAAGAAAAAAATTGGAAAGAACCTCAGAGAATCATACATTATTCATTCAATTAACTAAGCCAGGAGAGAGCGAGTTTGCTTGTTAGTTTGATGACTATTTTTGTAGCAACTTTAATATACATAATCTTGAAATAATTGAAATAATTTGTTTTTCTTTTTATTGTTATCGTGTAATTCGACAACTGTAAATGATCATATGTCAAGCAATTTTTCCTTACCTTTTTGCCCTCACTACTTCAGCCTTTAAAAAAAAAAATTATATATATTCCATATAGTGACGTTTAAAAGTAAAGAATTAGTGAAACTTACACTACATTTATTCGTCCCTGTTGGATTGATTGTTTATACGCACTGAATTTATGAATATAGATAGAAGGGTTAGTTACGTAAGAATATATAAGAATGCCTGCTTACCATTACGTCGTCGAAATGAATGATATGAATGATAAATTGTTAGATGTAGATAATATTACCACACTGCTGGCTGTTTAAACTAAGCAGCTATATTCTTAATGGGGCCTTCGGAAAAGAAGAAAATTTAAAATTCAATATTTTTTTTTATTCATTGTATGTTATGCACAGACTGACTGAATTATTCATTCGTGTGTAGATTTAGTTTAATATTTGTACTTTGGTAAATAGATATTACAATTGTTATTTTCCATTAAGTGTATCCGTTCCAATGAGACAAGCCAAAAGACCTTGTACTTTAAAATTATCAGACTTCCGCCGAATAATTTGGCTAGATATGCAACAGAAAAGTCAGAAAAGTCAAAGTGAATGGAAGAATCCAATAGTAATGTAAAAATAAATATACATATTCGCAGATCTACATGACTGTGTATTGACAATTTCGTAACATCAAAGGATACTGCCTTGTGGTTATTGCCAGCGTTAAGAGCAGCCCTGAATTTCATTATCTGTAATATATGAGTATTAGGTTCCATAGGGAATCGTTTTGGGGATTTCCAAGGTTGTCACGGTGTCAACGGCACTAGTTTGACGTGGTCAATGTGAGGGAAAGAGGCAATAAGAAATCGACTTGTCAAGTGCTTACGTGATGTACTACAGGGGAAGTAATGTCAAGTTTAGATATTTACGAGTGTGTTGACTGCGCTGCAATTGATGACAACTCCTATTTCGGATTTCAATTTATTCGTGAATTCATGTAGAGCAATATTTATGCGATAGAAAGTTTCCATTTGGTTATGGGAATGGAATGTTTAAGGTTAGAGTTTTGATCTTCTTGGACGTCGGACAAATCATCGCTTTTTGTGGAGACAAGAGACAAGGCCCTGAAATACGGTACGATAAAAGGAGGTTGAGATCATGCCAACGATGTGATAAAAGTGGTTTGTTCATGAACATATCACCTTATTGTAATTGTATTTGCACGTTTAAAGGTTGCTTATGAACTTCGGAGGCAAGGGACAGGTTAGTGCATTAGTGCTCCATGTACTAGAGACTGAACATGATACAAATATGTTCACCAGCCAAGGAAGGCCCTTCTCCACCCAAGCTAGGACCACCGAGAATCAGGTAGTGGGTGCTGAGCGCCTCGAAACATTCCACCCTAACCTTACGGGAGTAGCCGGAAGTCCGTCAACCATGAAACAAGACACCCGAAAGAGCGGTCTTGCTTGAACTCCGGACCACCGTACTGAAAAGTCTGGCCATAAAGCTACCACCACCTCAAGTATTCTCTTATACTCATTTCTATGCGCATATTCATACATTCAAGTAAATTCATGCATTCAAGTGCATCCAGACCCTCACGCAGATTCATACATTGGCGTACACATCCATGCATTTAAATAGATTCATACATTTACGTATATATCCATTCATTTAAATAAATTCATACGTTTACGTATATATCCATTCATTTAAATAAATTCATACATTGCCGTACACATCCATGCATCTAAATAAATTCATACATTGCCGTACACATCCATGCATCTAAATAAATTCATACATTGACGTAAACGTCTATGTATTTAGATAAATTCATACAATGACGTACAGTCATGTGTTGAAATGGATTCGTACACTGACGTACATCCACGCATTTAGATAGGTTCATAGATTTAATTACATAATACATTCATACAGGTAGATATTGTTTTAGAGTCATTTTAATGCCTCACGTCGCCATAATGGTCGTTCGATCGTTGTCTGTTGGCTCCGTCGGGTGTAATAACGTTGCTACGAAAGATGAAGGAACGAAATTCTATGAGTTCTGTAGCTACTTTGCGGAAAATTCCGCAGTCCTAGCAGGCCTGGCTCGACCGTGGGCTCGAGCAGCAATGGGCCACAGTGAGACCCTTGATTCGATAGTTGAATTTCTTCGTAAACTGGCAATTATTTTCTTACTAGTGTCTAATTTTAGCAGTTTTCTATTTCTTCCATCGTGCGTCGTTTATATTTGATTAAGTCTTTGCTTAAATGAATATCTGTTAATGTTTCCCGTGTCATTTTTCCCACATAAGGCATTCTTCTTTGTGGACTTCTTTCCCACCGTTATCCCTAAACTACGGGGTCGGTTGCCCGATGCGCCTTTCCTTACAACATCAGGCATTGTTTATTTGGCAAAGGGGTTTTGACGACAGCATGCATGTCCTTGCTGTCATCAACCGAAGTTATCGGCGGTGGGCCTCGCCTTTGACTAAAAAGTCCACCTGCAAGGCAGCAGTTTCCACAGTTATTGGCGGTGGGCTTGGCCTTTTACTAAAAAAGTACGACTGCGAGGCAGCAGCTGTCCTTTTAGTCGTCTTTTACGACACGCAGGACCCACGGTGGTAGTCTTCTTACTACCCTACCACAAGATGGGTACTCTTCATTGTGGATAGTACTTTGCAAATCAGTGGTCTTTGTGAATAAGGATAATATCGTTTCTTTTGACGGAATTCCTTCATCATCTGCGGTGTTCTCGAGCTTTGAGGAAGGCGCTTCTTGTTTGTTTGAGATGCTCGGTATTAAATTCTTATTGTGGCATTTTTTCTTCTGAAGGAGAGGAGACCTCTGAGGACGTTCACCTCCTTCAGACAACCTGCTTTAAAGAGCGAGGACCCTCCGGGACCTCAGGTGTCACAATGTCTACCGGTAATTATCTTTTATTTTTTCTGGCAACTGGTATTTCATGTTGAGAAACCGATTGCTAAGTTCCATTTTGTATCAGCTGAATTTATCACGCCTACTTGCGACTTTCTTTCATTTTTCCTTTATTGCCAGTTGGCTTTTAAAGTGAAAAGTTTGTTGATGGCATTAGATGCTTTGATGTCAGTTGACTAATAAAATCAGTGAAAAAGGTAGGTCTTCAGTTACTTCCCATCATCGTTGCTTTTATTAGTAAAAGTGTCTTAACCAGCTTCTTTTGTATTTTTTTATCACATTATTGATGAGAAAAGTTTATTATCTTTCATAAAATGTTGGATATAACGCCTTTCCACGCAGAAAAAAAATGTCCAAAACTGACTACTCGATATTTATAAATTCCATTATAACAAATTTGCTCCATTTATTTATATAGGGGAATGTATAATTTAGAAATAAATATGATGAACAGTTACTGTTATGTAAGATGGTGTTTGTTCGGCCTTAAAAAAATATTTTTATAAGTAAAATAAAAAGTCAGGGTAAAACAAACTAAAATGGAAAGCTGGAACCATATCGGGTGGTTTATACGGAAAAAGGCAAATAAATCCTCGTAACTGTATAAAAAGATTAAGGGATGGCGCTTGAGAGCAAACATGCCGATTGATATATTGAAAAAATAAACTGGGAAAGCAAACACGAGTCGATGTATAACTAACTACAGAATCCATGAAAGTGAATGTACGAGTAGAAGGGGCATGGAAGCTACCCCTTGCGTGACTTGGCTTTGATATTCCTTTTTCGAATCCACCCAGAAAATTCCTTTTGGTCGGTGGAAACTGCTGAAAGTGTTTGAATACTGTTTTTGATTAATCTTGATATTATTATTCATGTCGAGAAAAGAAAAAATAAAAATGAGGAGGGTCGTGGAAGTTATCTCAAGAATGAATTTACTCCAATTATGTTCTTTTCATAAAGGCGAATGGATAATTCCTTTTGTTTCTTCGGTAATCACAGTTATTAATGATATTCAAATATTAATTATGATATTAAATAGAGAAAGATGAATCACAAGGCAACCTTTAGCGACTTGGTAACAAATGAGCCTTTCTCGGGGTTCTCACACTATTAAAAAAAAGAAAAAAAAGTAGAGAGTAGATTCCATTATTAGATACTTATTTTTACGTTTTGAAGAAATGTTTAAAGTATATTTCATGATTAGAAAATATTTATGCTCTATGATGAAGTCTAGTCAAGTGCAATTGCAGTCATTAATGAGGAGTTTGCCCTTGTGATTCATTCCAATATAATAATGAAAAAAAAGTGGTTGGAAATGGAAGAGGTTTAGACTGGAGTCACGATAAACTTTAACTCCTTAGTTCGATTCTAGGCTCTTCCATCGCGGAATTAGGGGATTTTATTTCTGGCGATAGAAATTCATTTCTCGATCTAATTTGGTTCGGATCCCACAATAAGCTGTAGGTCCCGTTGCTAGGTGACCAATTGGTTCCTAGCTACGTAAAAATATCTAATCCTTTGGGCCAGCCCTAGGAGAGTTGTTAATCAGCTCAGTGGTCTGGTTAAACTAAGATATACTTAACTTTGTATATATATATATACTACATATATATAAAGTGTGATGATATGACTGCTCGAATCTTAGGAAAATCCAGTTTCGTCTCTCTAGGGAAAGTTCCCCATGTTGAGAAATGGAAGTTTTGTAAATGTAGAACATTCAGTAGTTGTTTTCACAGAGGAGAAAATATTGCACGTTTTACCAAACAAAAGAAAGATTTTATCCAAGCAAAATGTTTACACACCAGCATTCTCTCTCATAACGCTGTACATCAGGGACAAATGCATAGTAATCCTTGCTAGGATTACTTAGATCTCCAGATACTTTAACAAACCGCCAGTACTCACGAGAAAATTCACGCTAATGGTCACAGGGCTTTTATAAATCCCCATGAGAGTATTACTGTTTTAATCACTGAGACACATTTTCAGAAATATGCGTTGTATTTAGTATTTAAATTTTGCCTGGTGCTTTAGCTTCATGAAAAGTGAAAGATTTCAGTTTTATAGACTTTGGTTTTGTTGTAGGTTTTTTTTCTTTTTTGCATCCTCATCACATATAATGTTTTACCCGCCATTGTTGTCGTTATCAGTTGGAGTAGAAGTAGAATGCATGTAAGTGAGCACATATACACTTACATTATATATATATATATATATATATATATATATATATATATATATATATATATATATATATATATATATATATATATATATATATATATATATATATATATATATATATATATATATATAACATATATATATATATATATATATATATATATATATATATACATATATATATTTATGTATGCATGTATGTATGTGTGTATTATATATAATTACGGTACCGAGCATAAGTTGCTAAGAGAGATTCAAAGTTATTTTGATAGAACTGAAACTTTTTTTGTGTGTAGGCAGGAGAGTGACTAGTTTCGTATAAACGTGGCTCTGGGACCAGAATATGTTACATCTCCGTAGCTGTTCAGTATCTTAGTGGATGGAATGATGCTATAAATCGGAGAATGTAGGTACAATATAATGGGATGAGTCGTGAATTTAGTGTGAAATGGTTGTTTCTTTGTAGCTAATACTGTACTTATTAAGGATAGTAAAAAGACAGTAGTTCAAGAGTTTGCAAGTATTTGGAGAAGAGAAGTTGAAAGTAAATGTGAGCGTCAGTTAGGCTTTGAGGAAAGATGGAAACCAGGCAGATGCAGCAGTGAATGTCTGTAGAAGCCAAGGTGGGATAATACAGTATATGAAATGTCGGTTTAGTCAGTTCTCCTTTATAGAAGTAAAGTGTAGATCTTTAATCCAAATGGAAATGATTTTGAAGCCTGTGAAATAAATTATTTACTTAAAATGTATCTAATAAAATTCACAATTTGAGAAATTTGGATATACGTAGATGTGGTTAAAAGGTTACTGTAAGTGAAAAGGTTGATCGGAGTATTTAAAGATAGTTCAGTCATGCGACCGACATCACGTTGGTGACAAGAGATTTTCATCCAGGAGTGTTAAGGGGAGGGAGAGGAAAGCCTAGAAATGGTTGCTTAAATGGCCTGTGATGAGTATTTGGAAGGGAAAACCTTAATACCCAGAAAGCATGTGCAAGATAGGATTGGATGGCATATTGCATGTATGGGAATATGGCTCGTAGGTGCATGAAGCAGCTAATGCTGCGGAAATTTTACTACCAAGGCAACTGATCCTTTTTTTATATATTTTCTTTTTAGTGCGAATGCTGCAATGACTGTTGTCTTCCTTCCTTAGTGTATACATATATATATATATATATATATAATAATAATAATAATAATATAATAATATAATAATAATAATATAATAATAATAATAATAATAATATAATAAAAGGAGCCCATAAAAATGCCAGAATATAGAAATTTTGTGCTACGTTTCATTCTCCGAAATATAGTACTTTGTTTCTGTATTTTGGCGTTTTTATGAGCTCCTTTTATTAGATGGAATTTTGTTGTAACAGAACATTTTTACCATATTATATATATATATATATATATGTGTGTATATATTATAATATATAATTATAGATTAGTATATATATATATATAATATATATACTAATATTCATTAGATATATATTATATATAATATATATATATATAATTAATTATCTATACATAGATATATTTATAGTATTATAATATATATATATATCTCTATATATTCTCTTAGATATATATATAGATGTATATATATTATGATATATCTATATATAGTATATATTATATATAGATATATTTATATATATATATATTATTATATAGTATATATTATATATATTATACCTATGGTATAAGATATATATTATCTAAATATATATAGATTATATTTAAAATTTATCTATATATATATTATATATGATAGTATATATATATATATAGATATATATTAATGTATATATATGTATCATATCGGTGATATCTATATATACCTTATATATTATATTATATAATATATCACCTATTGTAATAATATATATATTAACTCTATTATATATATATATAAATATATATAGATATATATATAGTCTATATTAGATATAGATATATATATTTATCTCTATATTATAGATATATCTATATAGAGAATATATCAATTATTATATATTATATATTATATATATACTATATATCTATATGGAATCCTATATATATATAAATAATATATACTCGATATATTTATGCTTATTGCTATTTATATATATTTAGTTATATATATATAGTTATATATATATTATTATATTTATATATAAATATACTATATATATATTAATGTATTATATATATTATATATATTTATAGATTATATATATCTCTATATATATATATATAGATAGAATTTCTATTACTCTCTTATATATAGATAGATATATATATATACGATATATATATATGTATATTATATAATATATATATCTACTGTAGATATATCCTATTCACCTATATATATATATATATGTCTATCATATATATATAACATATATATATCTAGATATGATATAATTTATATATATATAATATCATATATATAGATATATTATATTCTGATATATATATATATATATATATATATATATATATCTATATTATATATAAGATATATTATTATTATATCTTATATATATATATATATATTTTTAATATAGTATAATATATATATATATATATATATATATAGATGAAAGATCTAATAGAATATAGATATATATATATATTATATATATATATATAATATATATATATTTCTATATAATATATCTATATCTATATATATATATACTAATATATATATGAATATCTGTATATAGATTAGATAAGATATATATATCTAATGATATATGCTATCTATATATATATATATTTATATAGATATTATCTTTATATATAGTATCTTATATATATCTATATCTCATATATCTTATTAAATCTATCTATCTATAGATATATATATATATATATATATATATATATATATCATATATTTACTAACTTTAAAAAACTATCCGCTTCTCACACATGTAGTACATGAGCCTAATCAGCAGCTCTCTGAACACTCCACATGCACTTCTCCATTTACCTGTATCTTGCACACAATCTCTCACTTCCAGAATGTTGAGGTTCTTCCTCCCTGATAACTTTCCCACCATATATCCATCCTTTCCTAAGGCATCCCCCACTCCTCCTTCCCATCATTTCCGAATTGCATACTCTTTCCCTTTCAGATCATCTCGCACCACAAGTACAGGTAAACCAGGTAAAGAATTTATCTCTACATCGTCCTCCCTTATCTCTACATTGTCCTCCCTCATTCTTTCATTCGCACTTAACACCCACATTTTGCATCCATAGAGTGAGAAGGAGTAAGCACTAAGTCAAAAACTGTTCAAGTTTTGAAGGGAGTACATATTGTGGAACTATGTTCAGGAGAACCAGAATCCTGTTCCTCTGCAGTTTTTCTCTCTTAACCCCACCTCTTTCCATCCCTCCCCTAATACTTGGAGTGCTACTCGACACCTTAACGCCGTGAAAGCGTCGCTTTTGGTACTCGCTTTCATCGTAGTCGAGAAATATCTGTAGCAAGGTCAGAGGAAAGGATGCCAACTAGACTGAAATGGCTGGGATAGGACGAGTGTTTGTGTGTGAGGGACTAAAAGTTCTTTGAATGGTGTTAAAAGAGAGTTGTTTTTTAAAAATTTATTTGATGTGTTTTTTTCCGTGGATGTATTATATATATATAGAATACAAAAGGAAGAATATTTTGAAAGCATATTGTTACAAGGGGGACAGATAAACGAAAGACATACAAGTATGTTGGTGGTCGAACTTATTACCATGCAAGGGCCGGAGAATGGTATTCTCTGGACCTTGTTACTGAGATATTCTTTTGGTCACCCACGGTGCTCCCTACTGAGTTCTCCTAAGGTTATCAACTGGGTAGCTCATAGGGTCACTCTCCATGTTTCCCAGTAGAATCACAGCCAGTGGCATTATTTCGCGTCAGTTGAAGCTGATTGAGGAGTACAAAGACGTGCAGCCATCATCAACATAAATAAAAATGGATTCGGTTCTTAGAACGGCACAATAGAAAAAGGTAGTGTTTCTCTTTTATGAAATTGTTGTTGGGGGTTCTTCGCCATAGGTAGAGATAGTTTTG
>NC_087206.1:27872561-27915061 GCF_015104395.2 Macrobrachium nipponense
TAAGGAAAGAAATGAATATTTAAACGCGTGTCAGAGGTAGAAATAGAGAGATAGAGAGGGAGGTATTCAGAGAGAGTGAGAGAGATAGCTAGCGAATCTCCAAAGGTGTGAAACTCATCTTCTTAATTACTCCTTCAGTAATCAATGTTTTCGGCTTTCATACCTACGTCAGTGGGGGGTGGTACCGTCTGGGTTATGGAAATGGAGGGGCCAGGGGACGTGCGAGCATCTTCCGTGTTTGGCTTAAGCGCTGCTGCCTGTTCTCATACGAACCTGTTTGCTTTGCTTATCAAACAGAGGTCAGGGATGGGATCTGCTTGCGATGAGGGCTGCTAGTTGTTGGGTTTCAATGGTGATGATTTTAGTGCCTCTCTCTCTCTCTCTCTCTCTCTCTCTCTCTCTCTCTCTCTCTCTCTCTCTCTCTTTTATTTATTTTTTATTCATGACTGCCAACACTATTTCATGAAATTCATCGTCAGTGTTCGAGTGTAGCTCATGGGAAATCTGTTATCCTCTTGTTCAACATCTCGGATACCATCAGTCTTTCGCTCAGTTGGGTATAATATATCTCCGATTTTATCCGCTGGATGCCATGAATCCTCGAGGTCACCTCAGCTGGCACTGACCTCTCCCTTCAGACCATAAGATATCAACCTTCCATGTGGTCTACCTCCGATTTGTTCTGCGGCAGGACTCTCATTTCATTTCCCTTCCCGAGGCCTTCTTCATTTTACGCTGCGTTTGAACTCTAGAAATGATTGACGTTCTACAAAATTGGGGATATTTCTAGAGCTTAGACGTGAACCCGGTGACGGGGTTGGGGGTTTTGGGGGAGGGTGTTGGCAATGGGGGGCACAGGTTCAGGTCTAGTCTAAATGGTATGAGGTATGGTATAGTCGTTTCGTCGACATCTGTCGTATATTGGGTATCGACAGCTGTGCTGCATATTGAACAGAGACATTATGTGGTGTATATTGAAAACTGACAGCATGTAGCGTATATTGGAAATGCCGTATATTTGAACATTGATCATTATGGCGCTCATTGGATATTGGCAACAATTGCCTTATACCGTTTTTTAAGTGGTTTGGCACATCCTGAATTTTGAATGGATTCGGAGTGTATTGGATATGGCGAACATTCTGGAGTATATTGAATATCGACAGCAAGTGGTGTATACTGAAATGGAGGAAGGTCATAACGAGAATGAAATGGTGTACAAGAGACGGTTTTTTGATCATCCAAAAAGGGCGGAGCTGATTGCAGCCAGAAACTTTTCCTCCTAAATTGGACGCGAAAGTTGGATGGACATTGCCTCTGGTTTTGTAATAACAACCCTGTCGTTGGCCAGAACTCCTTGAATATTTTCAGAGAGAGAGAGAGAGAGAGAGAGAAAATTATTCTGAATATGATGGTCCGGATTCATGTCTTTATGGTATTATCAATTTTAATATAATTTCTGGATTGTCCGGAGGGTAAAAAGAATTTCTAAATATGATTCCTTTGGCAATTTCGAAAAGGAGTGTGTACATAGATGGATTCTGATATACTTCATCACACAGACAAACATGCATATACGCATGTGCATATATAAACATACACACACAACGAGCGCCTCAGAGGCGTGGTCGGTATGGTTCGATTCTCGGGTATTCCATTGAGGTGTGAGAGATGTGTATTTCTGGTGATAGAAGTTCACTCTCGACGTGGTTCGGAAGTCACGTAAAGCTGTTGGTCCCGTTGCTGAATAACCACTGGTTCCATGCAACGTAAAAACATCATACAAACAAACGATACACACACAACGAAAGATGGACGCATAGAGAAGTGGGGGAGGGAGAAGGGTACTTCCAGGTGTATATTGAAGCCGCGGATGGCACTAATGGCCACATTAATTTCCAGAGGCGAACACCCAATAGGTCCTCCACTCATACCATATGTCATAAACACCTTTTGAACAGACGCTCCATATGTAATATCACTTGATATTTCACTGCTCTTCCACTTTTCAACATTTTCTTTTATAAAGAACACCAGAATAAAGTTAAAGGGTTCTTGTATAGATTCTATATTTTTTCTTTGACCTCTGCAGACCTTTGTGCCTAGAATTACTTTCAGATATGTGAGGGCCGTTACATGCACACACACACATATTTATATTTATATTTATATTTATATTTATATTTATATTTATATTTATATTTATATTTATATTTATAAAAATTTTGTCTCTTACCCAGATTAATTTCCTGATTCTAAATCATTTCCCCTCCGTTGGATATTTAGGAGAGAATCACTGCCGAACTCTTTTAATACAAGAAGTTTCGGGTAAAAAGAAAGTTGCTTGTGACTGCGACTTCCATCAGAAAAGATGCTATTGCTCAGAAAAATGGATGCCGTTGATTAAGGGAACGCAGCGGAAATTGTCAGAAAGCGTAAATCGATGCACTAATCTTCGGAGAAAATGGCAGAAAGCGCAAAAGAACCAACAAATCCTGGAAAGAAAACCAATTCTCGGAATGCCAGTCAGTTATTGCAAGGATAGCATCGAGCGTTTTCCCTTAAGGCCAGTTACTGCGAGACTCTCTCTCTCTCTCTCTCTCTCTCTCTCTCTCTCTCTCTCTCTCTCATCTCTCTCTCTCTCTCTCTCTCACTGTAGTTGAGGTATGTACTGAGAGTCGTAATATATCTTGAGAATGCTCATTTTCAGTTTTCTTGTGGGCAATACAAGAGCTAATTCCAATAGCTTATTTGTATAGTTCCTGTAAGTAACCGTAGTCAACGAGGTGCACTAAAAATACATAAATCTGAGAAGTAAGTACATTACTTTTCAGTATTTGTTTTTTACCTCAGAGCCAGATCTCTCTCTCTCTCTCTCTCTCTCTCTCTCTCTTCTCACACTCAACCACCACACACACACGACACACACACACACACACAACACACACCTGCCACTAAGATTATGTTACAAGTTGAGAATGGAAGGAGACACACGCTAGCTAGTACAGACAGACGGACAGAGGCGCTACTGTGTGTAAAATACAGCAGTAATCATCTGGCCGGTGTCTATTGATGTTTGCTGCCGAGGAGTGAAAGACACGTGAGAGGCAAACAAAAAAAGTGATCTTCTGCGAGAGGTTGGGAGGGTCCGTCCCTTAAGTGGGATTAAGCTTCACAAACACCCTTTAGGACCTTCGCAGTTGTAAAGGATTCGATCCTTTGCTAAATAACATTCCCCTATTCACTAGGAGCTTTTTTATCTCCGATAATTTAGGATGGTATTTCAATTGATGTTGTTTTATTTTGTATTTGAGAATCATTGTTTTTTGTTGTTGTTGTTTTCACTTTATATCCTTCTGTCTCATTGATTTACTTTACTTTTTTATACGTCTGATCGTTTATAAGCACAGCTGCTTTGCTGTTTGTAAATATAATTATTTTATCATCTCCTTGATGACATTTACTGTAAACAAGTGGATAAAGCGTCTATTAAAATTAACAAATAATAGTGTTTTTACATATGTAACTTCATAGATTCATTTTCAAAGCAAAGTAGTGTAGCCATTGTTGTCCTCAAAATTTTAGGACTGTTTACCCTCCTCATTAATTTTATGCCATAACATGTAGATAACTTTAGGTGATATAAACAGTTAATAAGAGTATTTCCTTTTTGATGGGACTGATAAAGTTGGCCTAATTTACTGTACTGATTGTGGGGGCTGTGAATTTTCTTGCAATTTTGGGCCGTAGGATTTCAGGTTTTGTTCAGATTCGTTGGGCTTGGTTTACTTAGCTTTACAAACTCTTATTTTACAACCATTTTATATGCAGTTAATGGCACCAATTCTTATGCTATTGAAATGATAAATAAAAAGTGTGTGAATTTTAATTCAAAAATCTAATTGCGAATAAAAAAGTGTGAATTTTAATTTAAAACTTTAAATGCAGAGGATACAAACAAGCAGACCAGAAAAACAGTAGCTTGGTTTTAAAAAGCCAAAGAGAAAGTTATAAGCTGTCGTAATTTCCGCACTTTTTAATTTTTCTTTAGTAACCAGAAAAGAGAAGGGGATGGGGGCGAAGAAAAAGATTGAGAGAGAAAACCTTTCCCCTGACTGATTGTCCAATAACTCTTTACTGTAAAGGCCAGGTAGACAGGGAGATGATGATGATCTTTCCACTGATTGCTTCAACTTCGCTCTCTGGCTCGGACTGCCTCGACTTCCCTCCTCCTCCTCCTCCTTCTTCTTCTTCTTCTTCTTCTTCTTCTTCTTCTTCTTCTTGTTCATTTTTTATCTCCGGTTTTGCTCCGCACCGTGTAAGACAGGGCGTGACTAACTACGTTATCACGCCCTTCAACCAAAGAGTAGTGGCATTACTTTTCATCATTAGCAGGATTACGATACAAAAAAAAGGAAAAGTAGACGCATGTTTCTTTCTTCCTCCAACACGAGAATTGGGACGAATTCTCTCTCTCTCTCTCTCTCTCTCTCTCTCTCTCTCTCTCTCTCTCAAACACAAACATGTCGTGTGTGTTATCTTGATTATTTTCATTCTCTTTGTCATTTTTTTTAGTAAGTTGTAATATCCTCTGTCCTTTCTTTGGACCATCAATTTTGAGCAAAAGCGTCTCCTGTCGAAGGGTTATCGAATTTCAAAGGATCCCATTCGAGTATTCACCGTTTCTTAAGAATTTGTAACTGGGAAGTTCCCTTGTGTCCACGTTCGGAGTTTTATATTCCCAAGAAGTCTCAAAATTGTATGTAAGATTTGAGAATGGAAGATGAGGCTTGTATTTACAAACTTATCATAGAAAATTTGTTCATCGTGTTTTATATATATATATATATATATATATATATATATATATATATATATATATATATATATAGAGAGAGAGAGAGAGAGAGAGAGTAGAGAGAGAGATGAGAGAGAGAGAGAGAGAGATAGGAACAAGCAAAACAAAAGGAAATCAGTCATCGCATAAGAAATAACTGTGCTCGCTAGGTGAGTCGGAAGATCCACACCTGCTTGGATGAGAACTTTGTCCAAGGATACCGGAGATAAGTGGAGATTTGTGAAAGACAAAGCATTGAGTTGACGCGTTATCATTCATTTTATCTACCCCACGAATCTCACTTGGCCACCAACACCTTTTAATGAAAGAGAGGACGAGCAAAATTATATTTGGCTCCAGTTCACTATATATATATATATATATATATATATATATATATATATATATATATATACATACATATATACATATATATATATATATATATATATATATGTATATATATATATATATATAGATATATATATATATATATATATACGTAGATATATATATATATATACGTATATATATATATATATATATATATATAATATATATATAAATATATAAGTGCCACAAAGGAAAGTGTAACAGCGAGTTGGTTCTAGGCCTTTTGACTTGGTATCCTTTACTTAGCGGACTGAGCCTGCCAAGTGAAGGACAGTAAGTCGAAAGGCCCAGCACCACTCTCCACTATTTCACTTTCCTTCGTGGTATTTGCCTTTACTTATACATTTATCTCGTTCCATGTTCTCGTGATTCAGTTATACTCATGTACATACATATATAGATGTAATATAAAAGTATGTATGTACGTACTATAGCAGAATCACATCAGCTGTGCATTTGATGTCTAGGCAGTCCCTTACAATGCTCCTGTTTGGCTGTTGATAAGCCAGTGACAGGGCTGGAAACTCTCAGTCTCTCTCGAGTGTTCATATAGGCAGAATGTATGTTCCACCTCTTCTGAGGGATGCTTTTGAAAGACGTATCCCTTCAGGAGAGGTGGAACGCACACCCTGCCTACGTGAACTCTTGAGAGAGTTTCCAGCCCTGTGATTGGATTATTAACAGCCAATCAGGAACGTCGTAAGTGACTGGCCTAGACATCAGATGCACCGGTATAGTATGTGTATACATACATACATATACGTATATACTTATATATTTACAAGAGGGGAAGAGAGCAAGAGAAAGAGAGCCGTCTTTTGTCTCAACTGAAAGAAACGGAAGTCTCTCTCTCTCTCTCTCTCTCTCTCTCTCTCTCTCTCTCTCTCTCTCTCTCTCTTCCCCGTGCTTTCATCTCCACCCGACTCTTTTGTCACCGGCCGTTTTTGCTTTCTCACCTCGACTCTTTCTTTGCGAGAGCGGCTGAAGGAGGTGAAATTTATTCATAGGAGCTCTTTGAGCAGGAAAGGTTAGGAAAATTTGAAAGCACAGGAAAAGAGTAGACCTACATATTTTCATTTCTTTTGCCTTCTCTCTTCTTAGGATTCATTTCCTTTTATTTTGATGGGTTCCAGTATCTATTCTCTCCCTCTCTCTCTCTGTGGATACACACACTCACACACACACACACACACACACACACATATATGTTATATATATATATATATATATATATATATCTATATATATATATATGTATATATATATCTTACACATATATATATATATATATATATATTATATATATATATATATGTATATATATATATATACATATATATATATATATGTATGTATATATATATATATATATATATATATATATATATATATATATATGTATATTACCTGTGCAAGTGCATGTTTGCGCACGTTCTGTCTTTAACCAACTGTCTGTTTGTCTCTCTAAAATTTTGAAAATATCTCTAACCTTTGCAGCACTCTAAAGCATTGTATAAAAAGTACTAGACATCCGTCTACTTTTTTTTCATTTATTTTAATTTCTCTCTCTCTCTCTCTCTCTCTCTCTCTCTCTCTCTCTCTCGTGGTTTAAATGCGGCTAAAGTATTTTGATACTCTGAAGTTCTTTGACCTTTACAGTACTCTAAAACATTATATGAAGTTCGCCGGACATCCAACGTCTCTCGTTTTTACTACGGTTTTTCAGTTTTCTGTAAATGGGAACTATTGTGCCGGCTTGTCTGTCCATCCGCACTTTTTCAGCCCGCACATATTTTCCCGCCCTCAGATCTTAGAAACTACTGAGGCTAGAGGGCTGCAAATTGGCATGTTGATCATGCACCCTCCAGTCATCCAACGTACCAACTTGCAACCCTCTAGCCTCCGTAGGTTTGATTGTATTTAAGGTTAAAGTTAGCCGTCATCGTGCTTCTGGCAACGAAATAGGACATGACTCCACCGGGCCGTGGTTAAAGTTTCGTGGGCCGCGGCTCGCACATTATTGTACCGAGACCACCGAAAGATAGATCTACTGTCGGTGACCTTGATTACACGCTGTAGCAGCCAAGGTCGACAGAAAATGCGCCGAAGAAACTTCGGTGCATTTTCTACAGAGATTTTATTTGTTTTGCTGTGTCAGGAGATTTTAGGACGTAGGGGGCAATTTAGGTGTAATATCTTATTTCACATAGTAAAACATAAAGCCTTTTGAGTAACGATGAGGACTTTTTCTTTTCTATTAATCCTGGAATAAAAAAGAAAAGAGAAGACGATAAAAGGAATTCATGAGAGCGCGCGCGCACGCAGATACACACACGCACACGTCATTCTTAAAAAAAATCGACTAGTAGTTAGTCGGGTGTATTGCGCTACAGGTAGGGCACAACTCCATTCCCAATTGTTTTAATGATTACCAAAAATTTGAGTTATTTCTCGCCTATTATATCTACGACTGGTTTTTATTTTTGAAAGTGGAAACATTGACGTCGGACCGTACGCAATTTTATTGTTTCTTTGTTCACAAGGGTCGGACGTGATTGAACAAATTGGAAATTTATTTTCGAAACGAACATTTGTATTATAACGTGTTACTATACAGACTAACCGAGGCCCAGTTCTAGACTCATGGGGCTAGATAGCCCCAGAAGTTGGTCTTAAAGGAAAGAGGGGAAAATTAGAGCATCGTAAAGTTGCAGAAGTTGAATAGGTAAATGAGAGGATGCCATGTGGAACGGATAAGAATGAACAGGCAGAAATCACTGCAGTTGTAACTGAAGCGACGCTTCAAAGAATCTTGAGTACAGTGTGCCTTCCGTGGCACACTTCAGGCAGTGCCTTCCCCCACTTAACTGGTTAGAAAAATTGTGTGGTTGGGTTTGGGGTGAACAGAATTTGTATGTTGTGGTAAACAAAATTTAAAAATGAGTCATCGAGAAGTTTGAGATAATCTCTGAGGATTGTTTTCTTTCTGTCATAGATGCAACTGGACAGCCATGAAATGCATTTCAGGCTGACAAAAGCTCTGGCAAAAGATCCCATACCCAGAGGGACCTCCATCTACGGCGTCTATCTTTGAACCAGAGACGAAAATCTGTTATCTATAATATTTCTTGGCTGAAATCTAGGCATGGCCGACGACTGTCCACAACTATAGCAAACATTTAAGTTTATTATACTTTATACTTTTTTAATCCAAAATTTCAGCTTGTCTGCTGTTAGTTCAACATTGAACCTAGAACTGTTGTGAAAGATCACTGAAACAAAATAGATAGGTAAAGTTAGCGTTATTGATGGTAGGAAAATCAAGACGCAACACGCGTTTACCTTTTTAAATCGAGATACAAACTGACCTGCACCTTTTTTCTTATATAGAAAACCAAAACCCTCCATTTTCAGAGCGATAATCGACGGGGAAAATTAAATTTCGGATCTTTCTCAATCTCTTGCAAGATATAAGTTATACCAACTAACTTCATTTTTCCTGGGAGAAAATCTAATATAAGCTGGGGAAGCAATCTCCCTCCAAAGATCAAGGAAGGAAATTGCATTTTATGAACGAAAAATTTCCCAATTCGAGGTAAAGATGAGAAATTATTTTCAAGTGGGGATGAATTCAGTCCTCAGTGCAGTTTATTTTATAAAATGTGTCCTCGATAACACGGGGATTATTGCTGTTTACTCAAAGCGTTCACACGATTCACGAAATATTTATTAACATGATCATGTGCCACTGGAAAGAGCTCTGACATTGATAGGAATGATATAAAAGTAACTGAATTCATGAAAGATTTAGCGATCGGAAACCATGAAAACGTTCCTTAGTAACACTAAATTTTTTTTTAAATTAGATAGTTCAATTTTATAATTGTGTAATGAGACACTGAAAATGTTCATCATAATTTAAGTTATATAATATATATATATATATATATATATATATAATAATATATATATATTATATATCTATAATATATATATATATTATATGATAATATATATATATATCTTTTTTTTTTTTTTTTTTTTCGTTGCACTCTCTGTTTTATAAGTTCAGATTGTCGGCTCAGCCTCCTTCGACAAGTTTTCCTCTTTACCTTTTCCAATTTGATGTTCCTAGTTTTATGTTTTTCATTTTATGCGTTCGATTTGACGCTTTTATTTTCGTGCTTCAATTTGATTGTCTAAGTTGATACGTTCATTTTCTTGCGTCAAGTTTGATGCTTCGAATCTGCGACTTCCGTTTCGATGCATTCCATGGGTCCTGTTCGATCTTTCTATTTAGATCCTTCCATTTTCTTGGTTCCAATTTGATCCTTCCAGATGCATCGCCCATTTTGCCCTTCGAGGAAGGCAATGCCTTCCTGCCAATTGCTTTCCTCTGGGCCTTTGTGCTGCCGTCTCCTCTTCCTCCTCTTGCGAACGGTTTTTCCGCTTTGCTTCCCTTGCCTCTCAGTGTCTTTTTCTTCCATTCTGATCATCGCCTCTTTCTTTTTTCTCTTTTCTTCTTCTTCCATTGCCTAAACGTCCTTTGCTTCCTCCGCGTCCTCCTTTCTCACCCTCGTCTTTCTTTCGCTCTTTCATCTTCATTCTCTCTTCCTCCTCTTCTTTTGTCGTTGTCAAATCCATTTTGCACAACTAAATTGTCTTTGAACAGAGATATTGCCACCATCCAGTGAGGAAATGAACGCCATAAAGTATACAGATGATATTGATAACTGTAGTTGATATTCCGTTGACATCAATTTACCGTCATTTAAATGTTTTTTCCCCTGTTACACAACATGCCCTGGCACTATGTTGCCTTTATTAAATGGTACTGTTCGAACGGGATTTGCTTTGTAGTTTTATTTTTTGGAATTTAGCGAAATGACGTGAAATAAATGACAGGAAATTATGCCCCGCCCTTTGTTTGGTCGGTTAATTGGAGCCATCCTTGTTGCTGTGCGCTGCAAGAGACAATTTTGCTCTCGCTTCGTTTGTGAGGTGCTGGCTTTGATTTGCATTCATTTCAATTCATGCCTCCATATTTAAATCAATGGATTGTTGTTAGTTTAGTGTGCTGACGGGTGCAACTGTCTGGTGCTTATACCTTCGTACGTAGTAGTAGTAGTAGTAGTAGTAGTAGTAGTAGTAGTAATTCCAATTTTTCTTTGTACTTAAGTTTGTATATTTATGTGACTTTGATGACTATGTATCGCATTTTTAATAATAATAATAATAATAATAATAATAATAATAATAATAATAATAATAATAATAATAATAATAATAATGGTAAGAGCATCAAGGAAATAGATACCCTTATCCAGACTGTAAGGATTGTATCTGGGGACATCAGGACGGAGTTTGGAATAGAAAAATGTGCCTTAGTCAACATACAAAAAGGCAAAGTAACGAGAACTGAAGGGATAAAGCTACCAGATGGGAGCAACATCAAACACATAGATGAGACAGGATACAAATACCTGAGAATAATGGAAGGAGGGGATATAAAACACCAAGAGATGAAGGACACGATCAGGAAAGAATATATACAGAGACTCAAGGCGATACTCAAGTCAAAACTCAACGCCGGAAATATGATAAAAGCCATAAAACACATGTGGCAGTACCAGTAATCAGATACAGCGCAGGAATAGTGGAATGGACGAAGGCAGAACTCCGCAGCATAGATCAGAAAACCAGGAAACATATGACAATACACAAAGCACTACACCCAAGAGCAAATACGGACAGGCTATACATAACACGAAAGGAAGGAAGGAGAGGACTACTAAGTATAGAGGACTGCGTCAACATCGAGAACAGAACACTGGGGCAATATCTGAAAACCAGTGAAGACGAGTGGCTAAAGAGTGCATGGGAAGAAGGACTAATAAAAGTAGACGAAGACCCAGAAATATACAGAGACAGGAGAATGACAGACAGAACAGAGGACTGGCACAACAAGCCAATGCACGGACAATACATGAGACAGACTAAAGAACTGGCCAGCGATGACACATGGCAATGGCTACACAGAGGAGAGCTAAAGAAGGAAACTGAAGGAATGATAACAGCGGCACAAGATCAGGCCTTAAGAACCAGATATGTTCAAAGAACGATTGACGGAAATAACATCTCTCCCAAATGTAGGAAGTGCAATACGAAAAATGAAACCATAAACCACATAGCAAGCGAATGCCCGGCACTTGCACAGAACCAGTACAAAAAGAGGCATGATTCAGTGGCAAAAGCCCTCCACTGGAGCCTGTGCAAGAAACATCAGCTACCTTGCAGTAATAAAGTGGTACGAGCACCAACCTGAAGGAGTGATAGAAAACGATCAGGCAAAGATCCTCTGGGACTATGGTATCAGAACGGATAGGGTGATACGTGCAAATAGACCAGACGTGACGTTGATTGATAAAGTCAAGAAGAAAGTATCACTCATTGATTTCGCAAAACCATGGGACACCAGAGTTGAAGAGATTAGAGAAGGAAAAAATGGATAAGTATCAAGATCTGAAAATAGAAATAAGAAGGATATGGGATATGCCAGTGGAAATCGTACCCATAATCATAGGAGCACTAGGCACGATCCCAAGATCCGTGAAAAGGAATCTAGAAAAACTAGACGCTGAAGTAGCTCCAGCACTCATGCAGAAGAGTGTGATCCTAGAAACGGCGCACATAGTAAGGAAAGTGATGGACTCCTAAGGAGGCAGGATGCAACCCGGAACCCCACACTATAAATTTCAACCAGTCGAATTGGAGGACTGTGATAGAGCAAAAAAAAAAAAAAAAATAATAATAATAATAATAATAATAATAATAATAATAAGAAGAAGAAGAAGAAGAAGAAGATGTAATAATAATAAAATAATAGTAATAATAACAATAATAATATTGAAAATAATAATAATAATTATTATTATTATTAGAGAAACTAATCAACATTTATATGTGGTTACTACTACGTATATACAAAAATAAATCTCTACGGAGATTTATTTTTTAATTTATGTGGTGTGGATAACTGTGGATTTGTTTTCTCCATTTCAAGACTCATGCTTCTATTATTATTATTATTATTATTATTATTATTATTATTATTATTATTATTATTATTATTATAACTGTTATTAATGTTATTTATAGTCACATATGTCGCATAGTTATACACAGTAAGTACGAAGAAAACAATGACATTATTATTATTATTATTATTATTATTATTATTATTATTATTATTATTATTATTATTAGAGCAGACCCAGAAAGCAAGAGCCAACGAAAGCACCATTGCCTGATACTTAATCCGTGGCTGGCAGGGCGTTACATTTAGGCTGGAGAAGAGCCCTAACAGGCGCCTTGATAATTGGGCGCCTGAGCTATGTTAATTCGGGGATGTTATTTGCGCTATGTTAATTGGACAATGTTATTTAATTGCGGGGAAGAGCTAGCTAGCGATGTGCTAATGGGGGAAATTTGCATCCATTTTGCCTCCAGCTAGCACTGGTATTTTTCAATATGTAATTTCTGTATTTTTTCTAGACGCAGTTTTGTGTGTTGTTCAAAGTGTGGTTTTTTTGGTATTTTTTTTAGGGCAGAATTTTTTACCATGGTGTGTAGTTTTGGTGTATTGAACTAAGGTGCTTATAAGTATAATAAATAAATTGTGTGCAGTTTTCTTCAATTTTCAAGGTTTGAATTTGTAATCTTAATATTTTTATGCCACAATGTAGTTTTGATTATTTTTTAATAAGTTATATTTCTTTGCTATGTCATTTTGGCATTTTTCCATCAAGGTATTGTTCAAAATGTACCTTTACGTTTTGTAAAGTGTAATTTTTTTCAGTGTAATTTGGGTATTTCCCAAGTGAAATGCTATTATTAAAAAAAAAAAGTGTTTTATACCAAAATTTAATTTGAGCCTTTGTCAGATTTTGGTTTTTCAAAATGTAAATTGGTGTATTTACAAAATGTAATTTTGATATATTTTTCTAAATTTTTATGTTGGCTATCACCCCGTGCAACGCCGCTGAAATTCGAAAACGTTGATATATTACCGGTAATTGTTTCACCTTTCAGACCAAATGGCAGCTGTTGTTTAAACAGGAGATGGATCAACCATTTCGCTTCAGTGTAATTTCCTCTTTTAGCATGTGCCCCAGTAATTGCATGGCATTGCTGGTATTTTTGTTATAGATTACTTTGTTACATTAAACTTGATTTAAAATTGCGGTTATTTGAAAATAAATAGTGTATTGCTGAATTAATATAATAAAATTGGTATTTTTAACGCCTGTGTGACAATTTATTTTTATTTTATTTATGCATTTATTTATTTATTTATTTATTGTGGAAGGGGGCGAGGAAGGGGATTATGGTAAAGGGATGTGGTTGGCGTAAAAAATTAGCACGTAACTGAACCCTCTTCTGCAGATAAGTGTAATATAACCAGGTTTTTTAGGATATGAGTACATATTCACTGACAGGTTCCAAGAATCTCGTCTAAATAAATACAAGACCTAAACTTGTGATTTAAGGATTCTCAATACAAAACTGTCAGAGGGTTTGTTCATACACGGCGTTTTCGCTACGGGAAATATACAGGTATTGTCTTCCATGAAGAATTACATGCAACAGCGGTTTTTTTTATTTTTAGCAGGGAATTCTTACATTCATCCAGGTGACTAGACGTTTCTCCGTTGACCTCTGGGGCGCACTGTGATTCACTGCTTTTTGCAGTAGATTTTACGATCTTTTGCATTGACAGGAATGTATTTTTTTTTTTTTTTTTTTTTTTTTTTTTAGTTCAGGCCTGAGACGGGGCAACCCCTTCTCATTACAAAGTTTGTGTCATCAGATGCGCTTGTGGTCCAGATTGGCTTGAAGTCATCAGTAATGCTTCCTCTCCGTTTCATGCTAATTATATTGAGATTTCAGTGACATATATGGACACATGTAATATGAGCCCAGAACAGAGACGAAGATTTAATTTGGTTGGTTGACCGTATCGTTGAAATGAGCTGCTGTGCTAATTCTATTGCCATTGTTTCCAGTCTGCTTTATCCTCGGTTCCTGCAGGTCTTAGAAAGTTCAGTGTTTTTTAAATAAATTCTTTATAATTATTATTAATTTCTGATAAGTAGCTTTACAGTCAGAAAAGGTTGTTTATCTAAAAGATATCTGAACCCAGTTAAAAGTATTTTCACCTTGTAAATTGCCAACAGTTTTATTCCCCCACCTTAGTAACGCGTCAGTAAGGTATTTGGTCAGGCTCGTGAGGAAACAACAATTTACTTTGTTGGTTAGAAGATTGATACTGTTTTCTTTTATTACTCTTTGTACACCGAAGATCTAAGGAAGGCTAAAATTATCTGGATTTTAACTCCCTCGGCTTTTGTTTTCTTTCATATTGTTGAGATCATCCTAAAATGCAACAGCTTTTTTGTCTTAGTATAAGAATGACTGCATAGGATATGAGCATTGTTAGAACATTCAAGTTTCCAGCAATCATCCATTACTGCAAACATTTTAACCTTCAAGAAAAAAACTGCCTAATGAAACTGATGGATTATATCTTTTTAAAACATGTAAGGAAGGTTAAAATTAGGTAAGGTTGGCCTGTATAGAAGATGTATAATATATATATATATATATTATATATATATATATATATATATATATATATATATATATATATATATATATATTGCATAGAAGTGCCCAGGTTGAAAGGAATATATTCAGATTGAGGAAACATTCCCGGTTTCCTCATGAGAAGTTATTTTACTTGTAGGAAATTAGATGATTGTGCACTACATTTTTAGCATTCTGGTATCTTCGTGTACTGAGCTATAGGGATGTAATTATCATGAATAGTATATTAATAATGTAATTGCGTAAATGCCATGTAACTTCTTATATATTCAGTAATTATACGAGGTTCGGTGAAAATTTAAAAATAATTTTATTTCATTTGAAACTATTCTTTAACATAGTATTATATGGTTTAATTGTCGTGATCTGTTGAAATCATGTCTAAATTTAGTGTAAACCAACAAATATTTTATCTATCCCCTACTATAAAGCCCTAATTATCCCACTCATAGAGAGTCATCTCTAGAAATAAATAGCAGTTCTGTCACACTTCCCATCTAGAAAAAAAGCACGTTTGTAAAACAGAGGAATGCGAACACAAAACACAAATTGTTAGGCAAGTTATTTTATTGTGGTCCATCTCTGTGGTCATAACGTTTTTACGCAAAGTTAAAAAGGTCTATTGTCAATGCCCTCCGGATATCACGAATCATATACGTACAGCAGAACTGTAGGAAATAATCATCACTGTGAAATTCTAGCCGTGAATGTGACAACCTTGCTAACTGTAATGCCTAGCTGCAGCGTCCTTATGAAAAGTTGCGCGTGTGGACCAACTGACATCTGGCTGGCTAGGTGCAGCCGTTTGAGACAAGGTGGACATACACGCATGTAATTTATTATGTGTGCTTCCATTCACGCACGACGCACGCACACACACACACACATACACACACACACATATATATATATATATATAATATATATATATATATATATATATATATATATATATATATATATATATATATATATTTTATATTGTGTGTCTGTGTGGAATGCTAAAATGTCTGCATCATGCATAGTTATACAAAAATATATACAAGTTATGCATGAATACACCTACATTCACTCAGGTCATGCCCTGCGTATACATTTACGAAAAATAAAATAGATATAGCAGGTATAGCATTCGTAATAAAAGCTGAATTTTTATAGGAGAAACATGAAAGTCGAATATTGTGTTTATTTCGAGATGCCCAAACTGTTATAGGTTTTATCCTTTTTTTTTTTTTATGGGGTGTCGCGCGACGGAGTCTGCGAATTCGAGTAAAGCTTCAAAGGCTGAATATACATATATATATTTTAATATATATATATATATATATATATATATATATATATATATATATATATATATATATATATATATATATATATATATATATATATATTTCACTCAGTTTGATTTCTGCCGCTTTCATTTGTGACATCACTGTTGAGTCTTTTCGTCTCGTGTGTAAAATTACGTTACTGTATAATACAGTTCTTTACCAGCATGCTGCGCGCATGTACCAACAATTGTACAAGACGTAAGTTATATTACAAAAGATGTATTGGAAAATATCCTGTTTAGTTTTTACCGTAGGACAATCTAATTTCGAAATGCAAACCGGATTAAATCATCAGTGGAAATAAAAAAAAATACAGGAAACTCGAATTCACGCTAAAGTATGCACACTAAAAGTTATCAGGATATTACTTACAGCTATTAAAAAATATATACAAATGCTTTAGTAATGTTTTTAAAAGTTTATCGTTTTAGCGTTAAGAAGGATGCATGTGTATTACCTCGTGTATTTATACTGCTGGAGCCTTATGGTGCTGAATTATCATTGACATTAAAGTTATTGCTTTTGCGATATAGTAGACTTATTAAATGCTGGCACAAATAATGATTTTAGCTGGTACCTGTAATGAAGCCCATACAAATCTTTGTAACTACATCTGATCCCTTTTCATTCATCCTTTACCCGAGCTCACTAGTTTTATATTTTTAGTGATAATGAAAATGCAGATCTAGCACTGATCATCAATCACTTTTATCACTTCAAAGGATTGGTTATCAGAAAGTGATTGCGAGCTTTCAGGTTAACATTTGTTAAACCTGAAATCCGTGCTAGGGAAATGAAGTGCGGAGGATCTTTGATCCATTAGGACACCTTAATTGGATTTGCAATGGATGCGACTTCAGCACGGGGCTGATTTCGTTACTACAGCTCCGATTGAAGCGACGCTTGAAAACTGACGTTGCTCTCAAATGCACTCGACGTTGCGGAATGGAGTGCAAGGCAGAAATATAGTAAACGATTGAAGCATGAAATGTTGCGTCTTCTTTTAGTAGTGATGAAGACCATCTTTCAAGTCAAAAAGTCTTTTTACACCTATTTTCCTTTTCTTCGACGTTTCCTTCAATTTTAGCGTCTATGTAACAAAGGAGTCACTTTCTAGTCTACTGATACTGAATTTCGCGTAATGACTTGGATTAAGGGGTTTGAAGGACCGTTTATCATTCAGTTTTTATGATATCATTCAGTAGTCTTTATGTTTAGCATCATTAACCATTCGTCAAGTACAAGGTTAGATATGGTATCTGTGCCACGTGGGTTTTTTATTTTTTATTTTTTTTATTATTTTAACCGTAAAAGCAGTAACACACGATTTGTAACTTGATAAAATTTAAATTAATTTTCACATACCCTCTATCTTTTACTCCCCCCACCCCCCGCCCCCTCCCTTTTTTATTTTATTTTGGCCCAAATCATTTCAATTATCATTTTGTGCAGCGCAGTTGAAATGCGAACACGTAATGTAGATTACGCAGTTAACCTTTTAAACTAAATCGTATTAATGGTAATTGTTTTTTGGAGCAGTAACATAGAGATGCTATTACGCCGGGAGTAATTTGCATTCAGTTTGCTCTAATGACTGTAATGCGGTAGCTGGCTTTTGATGCTAGCCAGGAAGTATCTCTCTCTCTCTCTCTCTCTCTCTCTCTCTCTCTCTCTCTCTCTCCTCTCTCTATTTATATATATATATATATATATATATATATATATGTGTGTGTGTGTGTGTGTGTGTGTGTGTGTGTGTGTGTATGTGTGTGTGTGTGTATATACATATCTGGGTGTCTGTATGTGTGCGCGTGCGTTCGTGTACGTGAGTGTGTATGCAATTTATTACAGTAGTTATTGTGATGTTAAATAGTGTCATAATTGGAAGTGTTTTTTTTCAACACGAAGACTAGTGAAATAACTGTTAGAATTCTTCAGATGCCAGTCACAGTGGCTTAATAAATCACATAGCTAGTAACTGAGATAAAAAAAAAAACTAAGAATGTTATAAGCAACGGAGAAGGAATTGTCGCCAACGATGAACACATTGCCATTGCCACCATAAAGATGGGATTAATATCATCTAACAAAACATTTCAAGATTGAATTAACATAAGGAATGTGTATCAGCTTGCTAGAAAAGATGCAATAAGACATAGGATGAAATTACTGAAACAGAGAATGATATAAACTTTTCAGGGAGTATGGTAAAGAATACAAAGTAGAACCTGCTAAATATGCAATTCAAGGTAATGAAATTAAACCGAACGTAATGCACTGATAAGTGAAGTAATCTGGAACAAACTGGAAAATGGTATTGAATAAGCTATGTGTTCAAGGAATGTCATCGGCGTTAAGGTTGCCCATAGAAGTATTAATCCACGGGTGACAGGCAAGAGGAAAATGCCTGTCAGGAGCTTGGAGGAATAATTATTCCTCCAAGGTCAGGAGGGATTGGAAGAAACTAAGAGCAGGAGAAGAAGACAACCTGAGCAGAATTTTCTTATGTCATGAATAAGAGAGACGAAGAAAAATATTTGACTGATACGCCAAAAGCAGGAGACCTGAATATTCTGAAGAATGAATTCACGGTTTTCGAAGTGGAATCGTTACATACAAACTATCCTGTTTGTAGAATATTGAACGAAGAAACGAATCCATATAATAGGAAACTCGAGGTCAGAAGAAATGCCAGAGAAAGGCGACCTGTTTGAATGTGGATGCCATAGATACATTGCCCTTACCGCAGTCGCTAAATATTAAGTAGCCTATTGCATATCCTCAATTGCTGGAAAAGGTGAATGAAAAAAGGCTGAGAAACTAACAAGCTGGTCTTAGAAAAGACAGGATTTGCAGAGATGAAATATTTATATTAAGGCATATTTCACGGCAGTGCTGAACGCCCTTCTTTTTTTTATTTTATATTGGAAAAGGTGGTTTGAATGAAGGAAAAGGTTTGGATTCCCTTTTTGCTGTAATCTGATGCATTTTATAAAATTTGTTAAACTTTTGCTTTATTTAATTTATATATATACACTCATATATATTATACATATATAAAATATGATAAATAATATATATAGATATATATATATATATATATCTAGATATCTAATATATGTAGGTGATATATATTAAATTGCAATCAAGCCACAGTATTATGTGTATGTATATATATATATATATATATATATATATATATATATTATATATGTATATTATATAAATTGAATCAAGCAAAAGTATTAATGTGTGTAAATATAATATAATATAATATAATTATATAAATATATAAATAAAATTTTTAATTATTTTTTAAATAATTATATAATAATATATGCTTAAGAAATCACAGTAGATGCACAAGACTTCATTAAATAAGCGAATACCACAGGAAAATGATAGTCAGAAATCCAAGCGCTTTCGTCTTTACTAAGACATTGTCAAGGAGCTAATGAAATACAATTGGAGAGAAAGGTCTCAGGTACACAACAAGATCAAGAATTCCAGATGGTTAATTGTCAAAAGGGTAAAAATTAAAAGAGATAATCCAGGATTATCGGATATCACACGGTCACAAACATAAACAGATTTGACCCTAACCGAAATTACAAAGTATCTTTACAGTCCAATACATGTAAAAACTGAATATATTAATTTTGTTGCTTATATTTATCTACAACTTTTTTCATTATGAAAGCATCAAGTTTAAATAAACCAAGACTTAAATTTAGAAAATTTCTATTATTTGACTTGATGAAACAATATTCAATGATATTCCTTTTAACTGTGTCATTACATGGGATTAAGGCTCTTGCTTGACTCCAGTTAATAGGATGATCTAAATCTCTCATATGTACGAATAATGCATTCGATATTTGCCCAGTACTCACAGAATATTGGTGCTGTTTGAGACGTTGTGAAAGAGATTTACCGGTCTGTCCGTAATAGACTTTATCACACGTTTTGCAAGGAATTTCATATATGCAGCCTGGAAGATCTTTAGGCGAATTTTTTATTACTAAACTCTTGACATTAATATTACTGAAAACAACATTTATGTTAAAAAGCTTTAAAATTCTAGGAATATCTAAAAACCTTTCATCATAGGGTAATTTTAGAATGTTATGCTTACTAAATTCAAGTTTGTCATTAGTTGAATAAAATGTTTTTTCTAGCTCTTTTCCATGCCACATCTACAAAAGTCCTTGGGTATTCAAGTTTCACTGCAATATCATAAATAGTTTTAATTTCAGCGTCAATAAACTGTGGCCTACAGACACGTAAAGCCCTTAGAAACATCCCAGAATAAACAGAGAATTTAACATTTTGAGGTGATTGGAGTAGTAATGAACAACAGAGGCAATGTTAGTTGATTTTCGAAAGACTCAAAAGGTGAAATTTCTATCATTTCTATGGACAGTTACATCAAGAAAATTTAAATTACAATTTCTTTCTTCCTCTACAGTAAATTTTATTGAAGGGACTAAATTATTGAGATTATTAAGGAATTTCTGGAGATTTTCGTGAACTGGCCAAATACAGAAAATATCATCCACATACCTAAACCATGTAACTTTTTGGGGCAAAATTCTTGGTAAGAGTTTTGACTAAAAAAATTCCATGTAAATATTGCTAAGGAAATTGTAATTTGAATTTTCTTGGTGTAACTGTTCATAGAAATGATAGAATTTTCACCTTTTCAGTCTTTCGAAAATCAACTGACATTGCCTCAAAATGTTAAATTCTCTGTTTTTTCTGGGATGTTCCTAGGGGCTTTACGTGTCTGTAGCCCGCAGTTTATTGACGCTGAAATTAAAACTATTTATGATATTGCATTGAAACTTAAATACCCAAGGACTTTTGTAGATGTGGCATGGAAAAGAGCTAGAAAACATTTTATTCAACTAATGACAAACTTGAATTTATTAAGCATAACATTCTAAAATTACCCTGTGATGAAAGGTGTTTAGATATTCCTAGAATTTTAAAGCTTTTTAACTTAAATGTTGTTTTCAGTAATATTAATGTCAAGAGTTTAGTAATAAAAAAAAATAAAAAAAAATATATATATATATATATATACTATATTATATCTATATATATATATTATTTATTTATTTATTCCAGAATATTTTCCGCCATCGAAGGTCTTGCAATATCTGACGTCTCTACTAAATTCAGTTGTTTTCTGTGTAGCAAGAACAATTTTTTTTGTTTACCACGAAAAGGACAATGAATATTTTTATTTTCTCTCTCTCTTGTTTTGTGAACTCTTTTCTTTCGAAAAATATATCTTCACTCATAATTCTGCAGTTCTGTCTTTCTCGCGTGGCATGATTTACCTTCAACTTATGTGCTTAGAGAGAGACTCTCTCTCTCTCTCTCTCTCTCTCTCTCTATATATATACTCTCTCTCTCTCTCTCTCTCTCTCTCTCTCTCTCTCTCTCTCTCTCTCATTGCCGTATTCGCCGTATTCCCTTTGCACTGTCTTGTGTTTCTGCATCTCTCCTCCTTCGGTTCTCTATTTACTCTTTAATTGTGTCATATCTTGACAGAGTCTGGCAGGCTATTCAGAGCATCTGAAAGGGAGGTCCTGTTTACAAGCCCACTGTACTAAATGTTGACCCAGCCAGACGGAAAAGTGGAAGGGGTCAAGTGTACAAAAGTGTACCGAGTGTGCTTTCGCTTCTCCTCTGGGTAAACTACATCTCATTAAAAATAACGCCCCTCTGACGACACCCATACAACCACCCCTCACTTTCCCACGTTTTGCAGTTGGTCCCCCCCCCCCCCCCCCCCCCCACATTATTCTTTCCTGCCTTGGATGCTTCCATTTTCATCGAAAATAAAAAGAATGGAAATAGAAATAAGAGAGAGCTCATCCAACCGGTCTTTGTAGCTTTACCAGTAATTTAATATTTTCAACTAGAGACAGTTTGTGTTTGCGTGTTTATTGTCTGCATAATATTGATTTTCGTTCGAGATTGGGAGATGGTTTGTTTGTGTATCCATGTATATTGTTTCGACTATTTAATTGCTTGAAGGAAAAACGCAGTTTCTACATGACCAGCTTCAATTCCAGATATGTCATCCCAGTCTGAATGATTTCGCCAAGGTGAAGTAGTCCATGTTATTTTTAACATTGTAGGTTCCTATAGTTTTGATGCAGAGTTTGATGGGTTGGCAATCCTACTCGCTTTTCTAAAAAGCATGAAAAGAAGCGGTAATTAAAGGAGTTTGGTCTGATCAGCAAGTAGAGGGTAGTCTTGCTTATAAAGTTCGTCATAGGGAAGTTAGCTTTAAGAGTTGTGGAGATCTCGAACCGATTTTGATTTCATGTAAACTTAATAAAATTTTTGAGATTCACAACTGTTTTAAATATATATATATATATATATATATCTATATATATATATATTATATATATATCTATATATATATGTGTGTGTGTGTGTGTGTGTGTGTGTGTGTGTGTGTGTGTATTGCTGCCAAATTAATATCCTGAGGATAATTCAGAACCAAATAGCAAAAAGTCATATATTTTATAAATGGCAACTAAAAGTAAGGGGAGAAGCTAATGTACAAAAAATATGAAGCGTTTCCTCCCGTATTTAATGGCTGCACACGATTCCTAGAAAAAGCTCTCTCTCTCTCTCTCTCTCTCTCTCTCTCTCTCTCTCTCTCTCTCTCTCTCTCTCTCTCACACCATTGGGTACACACACACCGACCGCTCTAAAATCAAGCCTGAATAATCGAGAGTTCTCATTTTCACACAAGATGTTTGTAAGGCATCTTCGCCTGTGTTGCATCTCCATTAAATTTTCACGACGAAAGTGATGATGATGATGATGATGATGATGATGATGATCTGCAAATTATGTTGGTAAGATGTTTGTTATTCATTAGATTCTTGATTGTTTAACTCAGCTGAAAGCTTTCGGATTTAGCCGTGAAAGGTTTGGTAAGGGATGTTATGTATTTGTTCATGTTTTGAAATGCAGGAACCCCGCTACCTGGAAAGAAGCTGAATGCTTATGCACAGACTGACAGATGCATAAGTATATATGTATGTAAATATGTATGTATGCATGTATATATATGTATGTATATTATATATTATATATGCATATTTATAGATAGATTGATATACAGATAGATACAAAGAGTTAAGGAAGCTCGGACGGATTGTAAGTTTATGTAACCTGTATTCATATTTGTGAGGATGACACCTAATTAGCTTGTATATATCTATATATCTAATTATATATTATGCATCTAGATATATATTATGTATATATAATGAGAATAAAATTTCTATATAAGATTAGTACAATTGGAAAATAGAATATAAAACTCTGTTAGTATCTGCCCATTTTCTAATACTTATCTATCAAGCTATATGTATATATATATATATATATATATATACATATACAGATATATATTATATATATATATAGATATATTAATATATTTATATATAATATATTTATATTATAATATTTCTATATAATAGGATATATGCATATATATATAATTATATACATAATATAATTATAGAGAAGAGGAGAGAGATCCGGAGGAGATAGAGAGAAGAGAGAGAGAGACGAGAGAGAGAGATAGAGAGAGAGAGAGAGAGAGAGAGAGCGAGAGAGAGAGAGAGAGAGAGATTTCGTCTTTATATTACCGTTTTTATAATTTTTACAAACATTTAATTACATGATATATTTACCTTATATATATATTTATATAATTTGTTTTTTTATTAAATCCTTTCCGCTCACTGCTGATACTGATGATTTTCTGCTTTCTGCTAATAGAGGTGTATGAAGATTGACAGAGAAAACAGAATCTTGATCTATGTCTGTGTTTGACGACATAGGTACCGGCAATGTTATGACAGCAGCAACGAATCGGTCGTGGTTTATTTCTTAAATGACTTGTGCCTGTCAAGAAAATTCATTGGGCTGCTTCTGACCTTGTCGACATCCCACTTGCCGCTGTAGCCGTAGTTATATCTTTATTTTTGTCGATGACATATCGTTTTTTTATCATGACAATTGTAATTTTCATCCTGGTAAATAGTTTTTTTTCCCTAATAGTACTAATAATGGTTTTTCTTTTTGTTTCAGGTAAATTTAAAGAAGGTTGTAGGTTCCTGGCGTCTGTATTGGTAAGAAACATAATTCAGTTTTGGTTATTGTTATTTTAAGCCTGTATTTGTTTTCTCCTCATTTAAATTTTCATATCTCTCTCTCTCTCTCTCTCTCTCTCTCTCTCTCTCTCTCTCTCTGGCTTAGAGTATATTAAGTTAGGCCCTTACAACACATGTTCACACACATATACATACACACACATGTATATATATATAATTACATATGTACATATCTATATGCGTGTGTGTGTTGTATTATGTATGGATGTACATATATTTGTATATGGGTATATATATATTATATATATATATATATATATATATATATATATATATATATATATTTGTATGTATTATATATAGTATACATCAAGGACTGTATATATATATATAATATATATATATATATATATGTATACATCAAGGACTGTGCGTCCTAAATTTGTTGGGTTCGATGGTTCGCGCCCGCGAGCCGACAAATTTCTTATTGACTAAAAAATTCCCCTTCGATTAACATATATGAAAATATATTAATTCCGAGGTAGAGCGAATTGGATATTAAAAGACATTTGTAGCTCGCTGTATGTACATGAATCACGGTAATGTGATATGACTCATATATATATGTATGCGTTTCTAGGCAATATAATATTATAACCTTGTACGAAACGTCACCGAATTAATAAATCCTACTCCACTGACCGGTCCATAAATAGGGGGCCTTCATCTTCCCGAAATTTATAGCGGCAGGTCATCACGACTCGCTTTTCTATTATCGTCGAAAGGCCTCATATTGTCGTTGAGTTTATGGAGCGGAGAAGTAGTTATGACTTTCGGCTTCGTGGCCTTCGCTAATTGGAAGATGCTTCCCTTTGTGTTTGATGCCTCCAGGTGATAGGTGATGCTTACGGGCCAATATCTCATTTTATGGTGTTGCTGCCGCTGTTGTTGTGTGTATGTTATAGAAGAGTGTGAGTGTGTTTGTGTGATGCTTATATGAGAGAGAGAGAGAGAGAGAGAGATTGTTTTGTGTGTGTGTGTGTACGCGTGCGTGAGAGAGAGAGAGAGGAGAGAGAAGAGAGAGAGATAGAGAGAGAGAGAGAGGAGAAAGAGAGAGTAAATGGGATTATTTTGAATAGGATATGTAAATCTGTAGGTAGTACGTGCCTTTTCAGCACAGATGTGTGCAGTCTGTGAACTTGGAATAGTGTCAAATAGACCTTATACCCTCTGCATATACTTCGTTACGTTTTAGTTGCGCAACGTTTCTTCATCCTAAATTCAATATTTTAGTCACTTTAGCGCCATACAATTATTTTTATTTCTTCTGGTACGTGTTTCTCACTTTCAGTCAGTATTTTTGAATGGAAAGATTAAATTTGCCTTTTTTCGGACGCGCTCGAAAAACAGAAAGCTGAGAAACCCGTTTGCCCTCTGCCCTTCGATATACGTATACGAGTATGTTATATATATATATATATATATATATATATATATAAATATATAATAATATTATTATAATATGATATATATATATATATATATATATAATATATATATATATTATACTATATAATATTATTTGTTAATATAATAGAAGATATATATATTATATATATATAATTATATGTATATTTTAATATAATAGATATATATATATATATATATAATATATATATATATATTTGTGTGTGTGTTTTTTTAGAGTAACTGTTTCCCCATAAATTCCTCAACAACGTTATAGAACTGATTATAAAGCGTATTCGTCGCATATTGTTTGTGGTAGTACGTGTCGTTTCAGAGGTCAGACACTAAGAGCTGCTTTAATTAAGAAGATAAACAACATGAATCTGTCAAGAGGGTCACGGGAGCCAGATAAGGTCGACAATATCTTTTTTTGGATCCTATTACAACGAGTATAAAAACCCTTGTCCTGTAGGCTCAGCCATACATTAACTAGCCCTGTATCCATTAATTGCCTGCCATTCAGAAGCTCCCTTTATAAGTAAGAGTGTGAGAATGGGTGAAGGAAGAAAGGTGGCAGGATCCGTGCAGAAGATTGGGGAGTCACTCAGTGTCAGTGAGAGCTAAGGTTTGGATGTTTGAAGGCTTTGCTTTGCCAACTCTTCTTTATGGAAGTGGAGTGTGGACGTTGAATGTTGAATGCAATGTTAGGAAAAAGTGGAATTTATTGAGACGAACCATTTACACAATAATATCACGTAAAAAGAAGTAACACGGATTAGAAATATGAAGATGCATGGGAGTGTTAAGAAGGTTAGTGTAGCTGAAAGGCTGGATCGGGGCATTTTGTAAGGGAGGGTCAGCCGTGTGGAAAAATTGATGGAGGTCTGACAGGTTGCAGAAGTGTTTACAATCCGAGTGCTGCAGGAATTCGGGTTGTACGGAGGACCTTCAGAAAACTCTTTGACTTGCCCAAGACCTGGGCCTATTGATCAGCTTCCCGAAATCGCAGTTAAAGCTCTGGTCATATCGCATGAAAGAGCTACTGGAAAAGAAGAGCCTTGATATTCAGTTAGCACATAGGAGCGTGCGAGATACCAGAATGAGATAGTGACTGTAGCGAGTTTCAGTGCACTGATTAGGAGCCTTTGTACTGTTGCATGTTGCAGCTAATTTTACTGAAGTTTTGTCCAAGATTTAGTAATTAAAGCAGAGATGTATCAGGGACTGTTGTGTTGTATTTTTCTCCGTTGCCACCTATTTTAGGGAAGAAGGCTTTCTATTGAATTTTATTTATACGTATATGTGTGTTTATGTGTTTATATCTATCTATCTGTCTATCTACATCTATTTACATATACATACATACATACACACACACACACACACACACACACACACACACACACACACACATATATATATAATATATATATATATATATATATATATATATATATATATAATATTTCATACATACATCCATATATGCATACCTTTAATTATTTATAGAGTTATGAGTATTTCGTTCATTACTACGCCTATCAAATCAGATTTTACATTTCTAATGACAGTTGGTATTATTGGTACTGCGATTGTCATTATTTTCATTCGTATTGTTCAAAGAAAAGGGGGCGGGATCCCTTGCGCTACTTTGGTAGAGCCTTGTGAGTTCAATTTTTAAGCTCACCTACTTTTGCTGCAAGAACTCTTCCGTTTTTTTTTTGTCACACTTGCAAGCATTCAAATATTTCTCAATAGAAAAAAAAAAAAACTGAGGTTCTTGGGAGAAGACTTATGAAATACAGGCAACGGATGGTGCCTTTGTGGATGTTGGATGAACGTGGCGTCAGAAAAATATCTTTTCATTTCTTGTCAGAGGAAGCGACACACTAGCAGCGTTTTTTCCGCTAACAACCGATACATTACCTGGTTGTTCATCCCTTAACAGCCGATGCGGGAAGCCTTATAAAGCAAAATATGCCTGAGGTTACGTGGAGAGGAATGTAAGTGGGGGAAAAATAAAAAGCCGTGGCACGAGAAGAAGCCGTGGTGGCATCATACCACTTTCTTTTTGATTTCCCCTGAGGGGTATGCTTCGTCAAACGCTTTAGTTCCCCTCAGAATATGTGCTTCCCCTCACCCTTCCCTCCTCCATTCATTTTTTTTTTTATCCCGATCTCACTCCCCCTCTCTTTCACCGGAGAACTCCCTTCCTTCCTTCCTCCTCCTCCTCTCACCCAACCCGCCCCCCCTCCTCCCCCTTTGCATTTTCCGCTATTCCTCCACGGCCGTCGCCAACACCTGATGGTGGGATTGGTATCGCTGGGTTGCGAGGGAGCGCCCCTACAGGTGCGCAGATAATGATGAAACTTATTTGGGAAAAACGGTGAAGCCTGTAGAAAATGGCTGGGTGATTTTGTCAATGGCAGTCTGGGAGGCAGTTGAGATCATAGAACAAGTCCGGGGACTCCCTGTGTGAAATAAATGTCTATTGTTTTTGGTGTTGCTATGCATAAATTTTTAGTGCCCCGGTTTCACTGCTTCATTTCAAAGGCACTATTTGCATCTTTGCGACGAAGTTTGGATGGCTTATTGATTTGCTATACATCTCTGGACAGATGCTCTTGTAGAAGTGGTTGCCTTTAAAATGTATTTTGAAAAAAAAAATGTCTTTACAAGAATTAGGAAGAAAATCAGGGCATGAATATTGGCTGGTCAACTGATTTGATTCCCTTCCTTTATGCTTTCATAAAAAAATAATGTTTATTAGAGCTTACTTTTCTAAGAAAAGAATGGATGCTGTAAAGGACCTTTAAAGCTACGTGATGACGAGAGAGATATACTTAGAAAAAGGAGAAAGTCTGAAGATGCTGATATCCCAATAAGTGAAAGAGAAAAGAGAGAGGAAAAGAGAAGAGCGGAGGCGGAAAGTGCCCTTAATAAAAATGAGATTGGAATTTTTAGAGCTGGTCGGTTAAAAGGTTAAGGAGCGGTCGCAATAGGGAAGCTCCGGTGTTTATAAGGACCAGCGCTCATTCTTTACTTGGGAAAAACGTTCCTCCTCCTTTTTCACCTTCATATTTCTTAAAAACATTAATGTTTTCTGGTATTTCATTCCTTTTCACAAAGGTAGGTCCCTTTTTCTCACAAAAATATCTATAATTTTCTCTAACAAAAAGCTTCCCCTATTATTTTATTTTACAAAACCATATATTTTATAGCTTTTTCACAACTACAGTTTCCAGAAAACTATCTTCTTCTTCTTCTTCTTCTTCTTCTTCTTCTTCTTCTTCTTCTTCTTCTTCTTCTTCTTCTTCTTCTTCTTCTTCTTCTTCTTCCTGAAAGGAACAGCTGTTCAAATACAGAAACAAGGAAACGGTGCTGCAGCTCTACACATCAATAGTTAGACCTCATCTTGAATATGCAATACAGTTTTGGTCACCAACACTAAGAAAGGACATAAATAGGCTAGAAGGTGTACAAACAGGAGCCACAAAGTTAATTCCATCCATGAGGCAAATAAGTTACTAAAGACTACCAGAGAGCCTGAACATATATGACTTAGCAACACAACGATTGTGAGGACGAGGACAGCTAATAGAAACATTCAAAATACTGAAAGGCGTAAAAATAGACAGTAACCTCTTCGCATTAAACGAAAACTAGACAAGAAATGATGGATGGAAACTAGAACTGAAGAGATACAACATATCGCATTGAGGGAACTTCTTTACGTACAAGATATGTGACATCGAATAAACTGCCAGCAGATTTTGTGAGCAGCAAGTGTGGAAGAGTTTAAATGAAAGCTAGACTAAATCATTAGGACACTGTGACTGAATAGTAGAACCTGCTCCTAGAGATGAGCACATGATGTTTCCTCGGATGGACTAATAAGTATTTGAGACATCCTAAACCTTTTAACTCCTCGTAGCGTAGGATCAAATTGAAAACTGTAATGATAGTAAAGAGAAAACCGATGACTAATAGATAAAGATAGCAAGAAAAAAATTATGTCTCTAAGATAATGATAGTAAGAAGAGAATTGAGGGCTACATGCTAATGATAGCATGAAGAAAATTGATGACTCAGGAAGAAGACAATTGATGATTAATTGACAATGAAAGGACGAACCATATTGATGACCACACTATAATGATAGCAAGAATTGATGACTGTTAGATAATGATGGCAAGATGAGAATGAATAACTATGATATAATAGTAGCAAAAAGATATTGATGACCATAAGATAATGATAATATGAGGAATATTGACGACTATGAGATAATGACATTAAGCAGTTTACACTGATGATTAAAAGATTAAAAGGTAGTAAGAAGGAAATTCATAACTGCATGGTAGTGAAAGAACAAAATATGACAGCAAGAAGAAAATTGGTAATTATGACAATGTAATGACCATAATTGAAGAGTGAAGATAGAAAATTGGAAAGAGATCATGACTAGATTATGACCAATTGTGACCATAAAACATTAAGGGCTGAAGGTCACAGGGCATACACTGGATCTTTTAAAAATTAGGTATTTTATTCATTAAATATAAAAGCACATTTATGTGTTGCGTTCAAGGAAATTGTGCTCGTTTCGGGTGATAAAAAGAACACTTAACTCACTTTCTTACCGAAGAGGTAGTGTTTGGATGCACACAAATACTTAACGGTAAAAATGTTTGGAATTTCTAGTTTTCAAATGAAAATTAACTCGAATATACTGCAAGACCTGAATATCATTATTAATATTCCTGTAATATGCATAGGATTTAATATAAGTTTTCAATGTTATGTTTATTTTCCTGCTTGGCCTTGGTGGATGAAATTTCGGCTCGAGCATAAGAAGAGGCGCCGAATAAATCTCTTGATTAGATAAAATGAACGCAATCCCTTTTGATGACGTTCGTCTAATCGTCTCTCGCAACCTGAATATCCGCGTCCCGATCCCACGAAAATATCTGGGAAAAGTTTCGGAATTTCCATTCACCCACGAGGACCTGATCAACGGTTAGTTTTATGAAACATTTAAGGATGTTTCTGATAATCATTGAAAGACGGCTCCCGCAGATTTTGAAACGGTAGACGACTCCCTGTATCTACTTTTCAACCACCTTTCTCGCTTTCCCCTCTCCTTTCCCCTTTCCTCCCTCTCTTCCCCCACTCCCTCTCCCTTCCTCCCTCTCTTCCCCCACTCCCTTCCCCTTTCCTCCCTCTCTTCCCCTACTCCCTTCAACTTCCTCTCTTCCCCCGCTCCCTTCCCCTTCCTCCCTATCTTTCCCCACTCCCTTCCCCTTCCCCTCTCTTCCACCTCTCCCCTTCCCTACCTCCATTATTTCCTTCTAAGTTTCCCCAACCACATCCACTCCATTACCGTCTACGAACTCTTGCTTTCCTCCCTTTACCCCTCTCCCTCTCCGCCTACTCTCCCCTCCCCCTTAGCGTACCCCTCCCACTCTCTTCCTCCATCGCGCTTTCAGATTATGTATATTTATTATAAGAGAAGCGGTGCGAGCCTTCAAAGAGAGGTGAGAAGGGAAGGCATAATTAATTTTCTTTTTCAATTCTTAAATATTTCCTGAATAATTGACGCATTTTTCCTTCTGAACGAACTCGGCTTCTGCCGTAGCGCTGCACAGCCAAAAGGTGGAGGGTCTTCAAGGGAATTGAAGGTGTGATCTGTAATTTCTGCTGAGAGGTGGAATTTAGAAGTCGTTTTCGGTTTCCCTTGCGAATTGAATTACGTTTTAATGTGGCGCATATCTTTATCTTTGTAATCGTCCTTTACATTGTGACTATCGTAGTTTTCATTTTCATCAACTTTATTTTACGTCAATCGTCTTCTTCTTCATCTTATATTATTAAAATTAAATTCTTCTTCTTCTTCTACTTCTTCTTCTCCTTATTATTATTATTATTATTATTATTATTATTATTATTATTATTATTATTATTATTATTATTATTCTGTACTGAAGGGTACTCTTGGCAAATCTCCCATTGGAATGCTCGGAATGTGAGATGAATGAGAGAAGCTTAAGAACGTAAAGGTGAGTAGTGCATCGTGAATACGAAGCACCCTGTTTCTTGCATTGGACTTCTTTGTTTTCATCTGCGTGTTTTTACGGACTTTCTCAATGCCTTTCATTTTGTGTTTCTGCTGTTACATAATCACGTTTTTATCTCTTAAAAGCTGTAAATTTTCCCACTCGATCTGCTTCAGCTGAAAATCGTGGTGACATCTTCGTAACAGGAGCTCGGGGAATTCCAGAATCGTATTACTGTTCCTGGCAGCCTGGGGTTGAAATGTTAGGTCATTCATTAGGAGTTTAGCCTATATTTCATTTGTTTCCTCTGGTATTATTGGATTAATAAATTTTGTATCTGAATCCGTTACTTTTCCTTATCATTCAAAGTCATAATGATAGAAATCCTTGATACTTTTATTTCAGTCTATATGTAGTGTTTATTCCGTTACATTTGCAACTGTTGACTGTGTTCGTAATTAAAATTTTTGTCTTTTCCTGTATTTGCCTAATTTTATTTTGACGAACTGCAAGGTTTCTTTCTTAATCCTTCCTGGTGGACATAGTTTAGCACTATCTAATTACGCCGTAGGTTTAACACTGGATGAATCAGAGATTTCGCTTGATACTGACAGCTTTAAAGCTCTCAGACGTTCGTCAAGCTCAGGATGTTAATGGCAGTTTTAATTGTTGCATTCGAGTGTGTATCCATAAAGTTTACAGGTTTTATTTAATGTGAGCATTCATCAGACAACTTCGGAATTTGACTTGTCAGATATGAATGGCATTCCCAAGGTTGTTAAGTTCCCCCCCACCCCCCCATCTATCTAAAAAAAAAAAATAAAATATATATATATACATATATATATATGTATAGTATAATATGCATGCATGTATATATATATACATACATAATCATACATACATACATACATACATACATACATACATACTACATACAATAATACATATCATATATATATTATTAAAACTAATATATATTGTTTTAATAATATATAAATGTATAATGTATATGTATGTATGTATGTGTATGTATATATAATATATATATATATATATATACACATACATACATAGATATTATACATATACATATATATATATTATTAAACAATATATGCAAGTACTTCTTCCCCGGGAAGATCTACTCCTCCAGTTACTCTGTAGATGTCGGTAGTCACAAGATTCGACGGTTCAATGACCACTTCTGTTCTTTACTTCTAAGCTTTGAAACTTATGCTTCGGTGATCCCAAGTCTTGCAGTCTGATATCCTTCAAAAGGCTGTCTGCTGCTGCTGCTTCCTTTTTCCTAACACTTACAAACAACGGCTTTGGGTGGCCCGTCCCGTCGGCATCTGACATTGAGATGAAAGTTGTCGTCATAACAATTTAGTTACCCTATATTTTATATTTCTCATTTTACATGAATATGAATCTAGTACGTAATGACTCCCTCTTTCCTGCTTTTATTGTCCAGCGTTATTTCCGAACTCAATTTGCATTCATTAGAGGTTTTGTTCAGGACTGGGATCGCTAAATTATCATCACGTTCCCGAGGGTGCGCTCACTAATCTTATGTTGTGTTTTGGTCGCTAATTACTGCATTTTTAATAACGAGCTATTTCCATTCTATTAAAACTTCACGCTGTAATGACTGTGAGTGATATTACAATATATAAATATATACGATGTAGATAAAAACTATGATAATGTTTGAGCAGTGGTATAACATGGTATTCCGTTTGTTTCCAAATGTTAGTCCTTGATAAACATTGGGAAACAAAATTAAATACCATATTGATGATAAATTTTATACAGTATATTAACGCTATATCATCATTGAGACATTATCATTGTTTTTATGTACTATATGTCTGTTCATTGTATATATCTATGGTTCATTGTTTTAACATCGCCCATTTTCACATGAAGTGTAAATTGCAGATATTAGTTGAGATATGTACAGTACCAGCCCCTGTTCGCCCTTGTGTATGCGTAACTTTCATTTAAGTAAAAACTTCTCACAGCATCTTTGGGCCATTACCCAAATTCAAAAGTTTGTTAAATTGCACAGCTGCGATGTGACTAGCTCTGGAAATTGTCTCCCGGTAGAGTATTTTCATAATTTCCGAATGTTTCCCAAAAAATAGGCTCCGGAAAAAACAAGGCCTAAAAGTGAGCTCTACAGAGCTCTACAAAGTTGTTTGGTTGTGTTCTGAAGCTCTCTTTGCCCATTACGAGGGAGAAACCCGCTATTCGCCACCTGGTTCTACCCAAGAGAGTTGATTAGGAAGAGGATCGGAAGTTTAAGAAGTGATTGGGAGGTTTTACTTTCTTTTTCCCCCTTGTGTTGGGCTAAGAAGTAATGCTTTTAGATTTTTTCCTTTTTCTTTATTTGTTGTGCTAGATAGCCATACCTTTAGCTCCTTGAATTCGTATCATTAAGATTTTTCAGGGTAGTTAAGAATTATCTTTAGTTCCATTACTTTCTGCATTTCATCTTCTTCCTGTGTGTTTTTCTTTATTAATACTATGATTAGGAAAAAATGTTAGAGCTAAGGCGCTTTAGTTTTTCTATAAGTCTCCTCCCAGAGTTTTATTTATTTACCTTAGCTTTCCCCTCTTGCTTACTATAAATTATGGATTCTAACACCGATTGTTAATGAGGAGGATCGGTGCACTTTAAATTTTTCACTGGTTTGTGTCATTAATTTTTCAAAACTTCAGTCATGATGTTTTGCAATAAATGATACTCTGCTTGGTTCTCCAAAATGCCTTTGACAAAGTTCCACACAAGATACTGATGACAAAAGTTAGAGCTTTAGGAATTGTTGGAGGAATAGCAGAAATTACCTTTTAAATTGGATAAGTGTAAAATGTTATAAATAGGAACAAACAACCCTCATGTGATACATGTTGCTTGGGAATGACATAAATAGTGTAAAACAAGAAGACGACCTTGGAGTTATTATTACCATGGATTTAAACTCCACAACAGTGCATGGAAGCGGAAAAGAACGCATAGGAACTAGTGGGATACATAAAAAGGTAGTTCAAATACAGAAACAAGGAAACGGTGCTGCAGCTCTACACATCAATAGTTAGACCTCATCTTGAAGATGTAGCACAGTTTTGGTCACCAACACTAAGAAAGGACTTAAATAGACTAGAGGGGGTACAAGCAAGAGCCAGAAAGTTAATTCCATCCATCAGGCAAATAGGTCACCAAAGACGACTCGAGAGCTTGAACATGTATGACTAAGAAACTCGACGATTACGAGGATAAATAGTAGAAACGTTCAAAATACTGAAAGGCATAACAAAAGTACACAGTAACATCTTCACATTAAACGATATCCAAACAATAAATAATGGATGGAAACTAGAACTGAAGAGGTACAACACATCGTGGGAATTTCTTTAGATACAAGATGCGTAACACATGGAATAAACTGCCACCAGAAATTGTAAACAGCAACAGTGTGGAAGGGTCTAAATGAAAGCTAGGCAAGATCATTAGGACACTGTGAATGAATAGTAAAACCAGCTCCTAAAGATAAGTGAGCTTATGATGTCTCCTCGGATGGACTAATAAGTCTTGGAGACTTCCTAATCTTTTTAACTCTCTCTCTCTCTCTCTCTCTCTCTCTCTCTCTCTCTCTCTCTCTCTCAGGATGCAAGTTGAGACACCTCTCATACCTGGAGTGGTGTCTGAGCTTGAGTTTTGTCGCTTTCATCATCATCATCATCATCGTCATCATCATCATCATCATCCTTTCGCAGAACATAGTATCTTAAACGCCTTGCATATCCTCCATTCTCCCTCACCTTCATTATCTACCAGTTTCTCTTCTCCTTCTTCTTTCGCGCCCTTCATCATCATCATCATCATCTCCTTCAAAGCGAGTCTTGGCGCGAGTGATGTTATTTGATGTCCGCCGGAGTATCCTCTTTCCCATGGACTCCCATGTAGAACACTCCGAGGATCAGCATCAAAGAACTATCGGAAAGTAGGCTGGAAAGATTTCTTGTTTCTCTTTCTTCTTCTTTACCAAAAGCTCCCCCGGAATGTTTTCAAGATTAAATGCGACTTCAAAGCCGTCTGCTGTTGCTGCCTTCTCTCTCTCTCTCTCTCCTCTCTCTCTCTCTCTGTGAAGACCAAGGAATCTCTTGTGTCTTATTAATTTATTCAAGTGCTTACTTGTAAGAGAAAGGCATAAAGAAGAGTATCTATTTGCGTATGCGAAGGAGCAGGAGAGAGAGAGAGAGAGAGAGAGAGAGAGAGAAGAGAGAGAGAGAGAGAGAGAGAGAGGATCCTCTGTAATCGATACAAGCTCAGAATAATACAGTGAAGGTGTTAAAAATCGTCTCTTTTTGAAGTTTTGGCTTGGCTGACTTTGAAAGATGAGTCGCTCCCGTGGATTGAGATAATGGCAGATCGGATAGCGGCAGCTCTGTAAGTCAGCAAAGAATTATACCTGGAACTTCCCTTTTATGTTCTTTCAAGGTGCAGACCATTTTTTTCCCTTTCCTTTTTAAACGACGTTCGAGAATCGGATACTCTATATTTCTTTCACGCGTGCAAGACAATGCTGCCGTCTCGAGGCTGGTTCTTCAAAACGCGGCCAGCTAGCTCGCCATGCAGCGTCTTTAATGGCGGTGATTGCTAGTGTCTGAGCCGCGTCGGCAAGTGAAGCCACAATTAGGATCACGTCGTGTTTCCAGACGCAGATTTGTTACATCTTAATAAGAAGGGAGATGGAAGATGTGTATCAGCGATGCCGTTTTTTCATCACAACATTGGCTTTTAGCAGTGCTACCGTAAGCAGTTCTGATTTTTTTACGTTATTTATGATTTGATGGTTAGAATGCGTATTTTCCGATGAAGAATTATTGTCCATGACGTAAAAAAAACTACACCACTAGCTTAACATAAAGTATTTTTGACGAAGAAAAATAAAGGATTTCAATAAAATTCATTTCAATAAATAAGCAAGATATGTTTTATAATTTATTTTCATATAAATAAGCAAGATATATTTTATAACTTTATTTTCAGAGTAAAACATAAAAAGGCAAAGTGAAGAATTTTATTCCTCAGTGCCGTGGCCTGTGGTCGGAAAAGCCACGGAGGGTTGCCAGATGTCACCAGAAAGTCACACTACAGGGCGTTTACTTTTCTAAGATCGCTGTGGTGTGGCTTGTACAGATATCATACGATGCCAATTTTCATGTTATGGTAGTCATATTATTATCATGGAGTCCATTGAAATAGTTTTCATTTCTTGAAATGTGGTTCTTTGTTTCCATCAGATATTTTTAATATCTCTTATTTCGTATATTCTTCGTTAAAACCTCAGTTTCATTAACGAAAATGAAGATATGGCATATTTTTTCCCAGGCGATGCTAGATCTGAGTTTAGGGGACCTATGATTTTTAAGAGGATTTAAAAGGTCATGGTCAATATCATTAAAGGATACTCGCTCTCGATCACCCAAGGTGATAAGTATGAATGGACAGCCCAAGTGACTCTCGCAAACGCCTTCACCCACCACCTGAGACCAAGGAAATATTCTATAATTTCCTGAAATACTTCATTTTATAAAAACATCATGAAGGTCCTGTAACTGATGTTTCGAAGGCTATTCAGAGAACATCTGAAGCAACAAAAGTGTCAGAATTGATTATTCGTAGACTAACAAGGAAGCAAGAGAGACGGGAAATATAGTGGAATCTCCAGTATTTCAAAAAAGAAAAGAGAAAGTAAGTGAGTCCTGTGACTGACTTGGATGATTTTGATAAAAATGATATGCAAAGAAGGAATGAGTGGTTGTCTTTTCTAAGGGCATAATTGATCCAAACACTGGAGCCGACAGGCCATTCAGCGCATCTATGATTATAGAAAGAGAAAGAAGGAATAGCCAAATAGAATCGGGAATGAAAATAAAATTATAAAAAAAGTTAACAGGGAAGAAGCAAACCCTTTCCCTCGACTCCTAAGGTGTAAAGCGAATCCTCCTAAGAAGGATTATATCTATGGGAAACATTTAATGGGACTGACATACCCGTAGATATGACAACTCTGCCTTTTCTACCTGGCCCCACCAGAACGATCTTAGAAAAGTAAACGCACTATAGTAGATGAAATTCCTCAAAACGGCAACCCTGATGTGTATGAGCTTTTCTGTTTATTTGACTTAAATTGCATTCTTACAAAAGGTGAAAGCCTTTCAAGTAATGTTATTGATCTTGTCTATATTTACTTTTTCTTTTTCCTTTCTTTTAGAGGTTACGTCGATTGATAGCCCCACTTGAGAAAAAATAAGGAACGGCGGAGACAGATTATGACTGGATGCCACCTCCTCTTTAAAATAGAGGTTTGTTTGGATAGGCGCCCAAGAGCCGCTTGTAATATACGTGTTTTTCTTGTCTGTTTAAGTATATATGCATCCTACTTATAATATATTTCGGATGTTCTCCCATCATTCATGCAAGAAAAAAATGCAAATTCGTACTTTAAACAACGATAAAATAGATTTTCTGCTTTCAGAAGTGTTAATATAGTAACTTTATTCGAATTTGCCTGCCTCGAAAAGGATTCGGTGGTTAGAGAAGAAATAACCAAAACGATAAACCAGCACACAAACAAATGCACTAACTTCTTGCAGCCTAGGAAAGTGGGATTTAGTAGCCCCTCTCCCAGGATCAAATTCTCATCCGGAATCCTTTTCTCCGCTTTGGAGTTTTGTTTTTGTCCCGGGGGAATTAAGTAAGATTCTGTCACCCCGGTATTTTACTCGTAATCTTTTATTTCCACCATACTATTACCTAAAATCCCTGTGCACATCCTAAAAGTCTCATAGAATCATATAAGTTACGAATGTCTAAAAGAAATAAGTAACATGTAGCTCTCAGAATCCTTTTTGTTCTCAAAGAAAGTGAATTCATGAATAGATTAAGCCCCTGGTGGCCTTGCTTGATACTTCGTCGCTTTGATAGATATCTGATTATGTCATCATTTAGAGCGACGAAAGAAAACTGAATGAAATACAGAGCGCTAAGAGTTCCCCGTCTTGGTTTCAAAAGACACCGGTGCGCTTCTTGTTTGTCTCTCGACCAGAAGGTCAACATTGGCCAAGACCGCCGGGACTGGCACCGACATTGTTTTATGAGTCTCTCTTGGAGTGAAGGCAAACATTGGCTATCTGCTCACCTCATCATGTTCCCATCAGTTGCTGTCATTTATGATCACGCCCCCCACCCTCCCCCGCTCCTTCTCTCTCTCTCTCTCTCTCTCTCTCTCTGTGCGTGTCTCTGCGCAGCTTTTTAGGTCACTGTTTTCTTTACTATTTGAACGCTCTCTCTCTCTCTCTCTCTCTCTCTCTCTCTCTCTCTCTCTCTCTCTCCTTCCTGTGCAATGTGGACATTTGGAATGGCGTTTCTGAACCCATATTTTTTCTCTTCACGAAATTAAATTTGTTCCATTACCTACATTTTTGCAATCTTTTTTTTCAGTTTGTTCAATTTGTGTTCTGTAACTGATTGCCTTTATCTCTTCTTTTCCGTTTTTCCGTTATATATGTAAATTTTTATCTAGAAGCATGTTACTACGATTAATTTGGTATGTGGTGTATGTGCAAGTTTGTCTTGATTTAGAACCGTAAAATTGTTGAAGTTTGAATTTTAATCTGAGCAGCGTGACAAGAGTTTTTGCTTATTGGTTTGTGCACACAAGCTTGGTGATGGCAGTGATATGAAATAGATACGATAGTTCTCTGTTATATGCAGACGGCTGTGATATAGCACAAAGTTAACGACATTATTACTTAACGTCAACGAGAAAAACTGGGCATTGAAAGTGCCCATTATGCAAAGGCTTTTTACATTTTGAATGATTCGATTTCGGTTGGTTGGCCGAGCTGCTTTCCCTTAAATAGGGTGAGGGTGTCATGCATCGTTTGGATTAATGTTTGGGTTATAGTCCTACGAACAGTAGTTCGTGTTTTGCTTCAAATGACGGGCGTTCTGGGACGGTAGCCCGGTGCCCTTATGCAAATATAAAGGAAAAAAATAGACCTAACCCAAGAAAAATAAGATAGATCGACTTCTTTAAAGGAGGTTATAGGACAAGAAACATGCAAAGCCTAAGATGGGTGAGATCCCCATAGCCTTAGGTGGGAAGAAAAGGTTTAAAGCAATTTCTTTTAGATTTCTTGTTGCTAACCTTAGTTTTTGACGCCAGTTTAACGTCGAATGAAAGTGATTAATCAAGAGTAATACTCAGAATCTGAAATGACTGGATGCCACATCCCTTGTAAATAATGTATATTAAAAAAACTGAGCTTATTAATATACTTTAGTTTAGCTAGTAGAAAAATAAAATCTTGTGTTCAGATTTTTTATTGCAATAAAGTTGAAAGCCTAGTGGCTTAATTTATCATAATATTTTACTTACTAGCTTATTTACGAGACAATATTTGCACTTCATGCTGTTACTCAGATTATGTACACTTAATTTCTTTAACTGGATTTCATCACGTTAGAAAATAAAATTGACCCGACCTGTTTGTTCTGAAAGGAAGCGGAAGTAAAGGCTAAGGAGAGAGAGAGAGAGAGAGAGAGAGACGAGATAGAGAGAGAGAGAGAGAGAGAGAGAGAGAGAGAGAGAGAGAGAGAGAGACTTTAGGTTCAACCTTTTCTTTAATACTCTGACATGCAAAGGTCTAGACGTAAATCCTTAAATCCTATATTAAACCTTTTGAGTAGGATCGACTTTGCCTCACGTTATCCGACGTCATTAACGATTTTCTCATGGAAATAGGAAAAGGAGGGCAGCTTTGGTCCCATTTCTTCTTGTTTTATAATTGGTGCTTCTTCCACAGTTTGAAATAAAAGTGATATATATATATATTATATATATAGATATATATATATATATCACATATATATACTATATATCTATGTATATTATAATATCTATATATACATATATATCATATATATAATATCCAATACATATATATATATATATATATATATATATATATATATATATATATATATATATGTGTGTGTGTGTGTGCGTGTGTGTGTGAGTGTGAGTATAATGTTTGTATTATGTATGTATGTGTGTATAGATGATAGAGCAACTTGATTCATTTAAATTTCCAAGTATTGAAAACTCTATGGAATTCGGTCTTTATATAAGGTTTTGCTTATGTTAATTGCCTCATCCTGCTATTTTCCTCTTATTATTAGCTCTCAATGTCGTACGCCTTTGAAAATGGTCCACTGTTGGCAAGCCTGTTGGGAGGATCGACCAAAATTAGTACGGAATGCAAAGATTCGAAGTTAGAAATAAGTTTTTTTTTTTCTAGGAGGAAGAGATTTCAATAGATCCTTCAGGGAAGAAGCGGCAGAAATTCTTCAAAAAGGTAGCTTGTGATATATATTTTCCGATTTAAATAACCATTCCCAGTTTAAATAATTTTTAATGAAAGGAGATATCACTGCCCTTCACCTGGGGGAAAAAGAAGGTTTTAAAGTCTAAGAGCTCCGTAAATACCATTTATAGGAGGCCTAAGTTTAAGATGTGCCTTAGGAAAGAATTTTAAGCTATCTTTCGTCATAGAATGGATCTTATCTTACTACCTGTTTATCATTAGTTATGAGTTGATAATGTTGTTCATATAATGAACATTTAGTTTTACTTTCATCTTCTCTCTGCTGTTTAGTTTGCGTCCTACTTTTCCGTCAGACGTAGCTATTATTAATAGATAATAGTAATAATTTAGATTCATGCAACTAACTTTGTCACGCTTTGCTAAGCTTTGGTATTAATCCTGCTTCTTTATCCATGTTTCACAACTTTTCAATAGTTGCACTTGTTTCCTTCGGGGCTGGGCTTGATTCGGACATTTGCTTGCTCGTTTCGTCGGCTGTGCATTAGCAAAACTATTTTATCCAAATGATACTCAGAAACCCCAGAGGTCAATTTTGTAACGACGTTAAAGAAAGGGAGACTCTCTCTCTCTCTCTCTCTCTCTCTCTCTCCTCTCTCTCTCTCTCTCTGTATATATATATATATCTATATATAATATATATTAGATATAGATATATATATATATTTATATATATATATATATATATATAATATGTATATATACATATATATATAGTAATATATATATACTCTAATATGAATAATTATCACATCGAAACCGTGATTCATTTATACATCATTCGAGCTACAAATGTCCTTTAATATCTAAATTCACTCTACCTCGGAACTGATATATTTTCATATATGTACCGATGGGGATTTTTTTAGTGATAATAATTTCGTCCCCCCATGGGATCGAACCACTGTCCAAGTGGACGGGGACGAAATCAGGACAGTCAGTGACGCTATCCAATCAGCCAACAGAGACGCTATAAGTTCATATCGATTCTGACCTTACAAATCACCCTCGAACTCGGTGCTTTCGTAATTAGAGTCGATATGAACCCCGTCTACCCTGTTAGCCAATTCGAGCGTTTGACAGCTCGAATTGGCTAACATGGTAGACGGGGTTTCATATCGATTCT
>NC_087206.1:27920061-27935061 GCF_015104395.2 Macrobrachium nipponense
TAAGAGAGGGTCAAGACAGCGATGCTCGGATCAGGGTTCTTGCATTCTGAGTATTTGATTAGGGGCCAGTGATGAGGTATTGACCCTAGGCAATAGACGACGGCAAATCTGAGAGTTGCGTTTGTTTCCGTGGACAGTTGGCTTTAGGATAAGAATATGCATTGCATTTCACTATTATCATTATTATTATTTTGATGTTGTTTTTGACCGAAGAGTATTGTGATCATCATCATTATTATATAATTCCCTCAAAGTATTATTATTATTATTATTAATATTATTATTATTATTATTATTATTATTATTATTATTATTATTAATGATATTTATATAGCATTATTATTATTCTTATTATGTTTATGATCGCTGCCACTGTTTTTTTGAGCATCATCGAATATCCAACTAGTTTTTTCAAATTCTTTCTCATGCGAAAATTTTAATATTTTTTTCTCATAGCGAGACCACGTGAAGGGCATCCAATTGTTCCCATCACACCGAAGGTTAGTGGAAAAACAGAAAAGGAGCGGACAAGCATAGTGAGTGATGTTTAATATAGGGAACACGTGAGAGAAATCCGAAGCTTGCCGCCATACGGAAGTAAGAGACTCCAAACTGCGTAACCCGACTATTACTTATTCTTGGGCTTACAATTCCCATCCTATGACATTTAGACAGCAATAGTTGATCATGTACTGTCCTACGTCTTATTAAAGGAAGATGCAGAAATTCAACATCCATCACCCTGTAGAATGTGGCTGGCTTTCAGTATTTTCTGTTACTTTATAATTCTTTGTCAGAAGTAGTATTAGAGGATATTAATCATGAATATATTCTCCTTAGTATGTGCGACACTCGAAGAACAATTGTTACCGTAATGCTACAAGTAGTGACTTAATTTTTGTTGTCTGATTTCCGTTCGTCCGTTTGTGTGTTATATTGTGGTATGCTGTGTTCACAGCAGCAGTGGCAGCAGCAGCAGCAGCAGTAGCAATAGCATTATCACGCCTGTCGGTCAATGCGGAAATGGTAGCCCTTTGGTCGGCCGCTCTTTGATCTCCGAGCTACGTAGTCTCCTGATCTCCTCTGCATCGGGACCCTCTGATCCCAGATCTCTCTCTCTTCTCTCTCTCTCTCTCTCTCTCTCTCTCTCTCTCTCCTAAATGCTTTTGTTATGTAATTACTATAATTTTCACAAGGTTTTTACATTTTCTTGCAAGACTCTCTCTCTCTCTCTCTTAAATGTTTTTACTATATAATTACTATCATTTTCACGAGGTTTTTACATGTTTTGCAAGATTCTCTCTCTCTCTCTCTCTCTCTCTCTCTCTCTAACCTACCCGAACCCTCCTCCTTGTATCTCTGTTTCAAATTTCGCTTCCGTCGCTGACGGCGGCAATTTATGACTTTGAGTTCCAAACGCTGCAAGATCTTTTTTACTTCGGTGTTTACTTATTTACTTTTCTGTGACTAGCGGCGTAGAGAGACGTATGGCTTCACTTACAAGACATCGAGGAGACAGGCCCCTACCATCCTCCCCCTCTCCTCCTATCCAATCCCACCCCTCCCTTTCTGGCTCCCCCGCATAGCTACCCCTCTCCCACCCCCTCTCGCCTTCCCCCTATCCCGAAAGCCCCCTTTTCCATTCCTTCCTTTTCCTTCCCTCACTATACCCCCTTCCTCTTTCCCCCACCTTTGTACTTCCAAACAACCCCCATCTTAGAATCTTCCCTTCCTTTCTCGTCACCCCCGCCCTCCCCCTCCCGATTTTTTTTCCCTTCACTTTCTCCTCCCTCCCCTGGCATATTGGGCCTCCTGTGGGATAGGTCTTTGATGCGGATGGCAGAATAAACACTGCAAAAACAAATACATGAATTCTTCCCTCACGCTCCCCCTACCACACCCTTCTCCTTATTACCCCTTCCCCTCTCCCCATCTCTCATGGCAGTTTTTTTCTTTTCTTTGGTGTTTTGATGGCTGTAACTCAGCTAAACCTTCTTTTTCATCTTATTTTTATCTCTCTCTCTCTCTCTCTCTCTCTCTCTCTCCTTCGTATCTTTATTTCTTTATTTTTTTTTCGTCTTTTTAAAAAAATAAAGTAATCTGGGGAAAAAAAAAAAAAAAAAAAAGTCGATCTTTTTTCTTTTTGGATAAAAGTGACGTGTGTATGATGCCAGTGTGTACATCAAAAAAAGTTTTTATCTTCTGAGTTTTTATACTCTTCAGTGAGGTTCCTCTTCTTCTTCTTCTTCCTCTTCTTCTTCTTCTTATTATTATTATTATTATTATTATTATTATTATTATTATTATTATTATTATTATTTATAAGTTATGAAGTTTGCAGGCCAGAATGGATTTTTTTACAAATAGGTATATTGAGATGATTGGTTCAAACTGAGTAAATGAAATTAGCGAAGGTACTGAGAAATAGTCATTTACTTTAAAGTCGATTACTTGCATAATAGCAAAAAGATGTAGGTCCCTAAACCTTTTTAATACCTCAAACGTTGGTACTTTTTGTCGTCAGCTTTCTGGCTGATACATTTATAAATAATTCAAAGGATTTTACATTTGACAAGAAGATGAACATGAATCTATTAAACGCATAAATATCAGTGGGGCATAAAGTGTCCGAGTTATTCTCCCAAATCACGCAGCGAAATAAATTCATTCTAGATAGTTGGCTCCCTTTTTTTAACAAGTCAGCCACGTAATCAACTCGCAATATCTTTATTCGTCCTCCACGAGTTTCGTGTGCGCTTATAACGCTAGCATCCTTAATCGTCATTCTCTCTTCTCGCATTTTCTTGGCAGGACCGAAACATTGCAACAAAGTAATATCCATTTTTCATTTGTATCATTATATTATGTTTCACTTATGTAATATGCTGTATATAATATAAGTTTGTGGATGTGTTTAAATTTGTATGCGGTCTTAACCGAATATCAGTTTATCCACATTTAATTCTAAGAAAGAAATTTTAGTCAAAGAAATCATTCTCTTCATTTAACAATTTCTCGACGCTATTAACTAATGGCTTACCAGGAATGTTTATGCAGTGCATACCCGAGACAAACCAGCTGATGATTCCGATGAAAGACTAATGACGTGGGTTCTTTGGAAACACTCCTCTTTAATAAAGGCCTTCAGCTAACCCTGAGAGGAGCGGTGCTTATTTTCATTGCATCAGCGAGATACTTGTTCGCATTTGTTCGGAAAAAAGAAATCGATTGTATGAGATTTTAACGACATATTGGTAGTACTTTGTGCTTTATACTTCTGAGAGGGGTCGGCTATTTATTATAAGGGTTAGAAAGTAAATTATTTCTATTGTTTGAAAAGTGAGTGTTTGGTTTACATATATGTAAGTATGGGTGACTTTTTATACAAGCATCGCGTGCGGACACACACACACGTTTACTTACTTATGTATATATATGCAAATAAACAATATTTTGCGTTCATGCCCTCAGTGTACGTATGCATACATGTATGTAAACGTACGCATATTTGCTTTACATGCATATTAACCTAATTAATTAGTTTATGTAAATTTAATTCGTAGCGTATGCAGATGTGATACGGTGTATACAGATATAAAGAATTTAGTAAATATTTATGTCGCTATGCCGAATATATGAAGATGTGCGAACTTCCACTGATTCGTTGTATCGCGTTCTTGGTGTGACGCAGGCTTATGGCATAAATCAATCACTTATTATTTTCTTAATAACAGAACGGGCTTATTGACAACCTCATTAGGTAGTCCAGATCCATCGTCAATTAGCAATTAATTTAGTGATCGGGGCTTCCCTAATTAGGAGGGAGAATGTAGCTAATCAGAGCACTAATTGGCCGTTCTTGCTCACCTTTTGAATGGTGGAACGCTCCAAAGGTCGCATCGCATTCTTCCCAGGAATGTTATCCTGTTGGCGATGGGAATAAGGGAGAAGGAAACGTGGAGTAACCCCCGAAGGACGTCTGAATTGTACGAGGAGGAAAGAGGAAGAATGCAGTCATTTACACGAAGACAGTAAGATAAGGTACTGGTTTATTTCCGTGTTACCTGCTGACTTGTATTGTACATTTTAGCTATGGGACCCCTTGTGGGTGTGTGTGTGTGTATATATATATATATATATATATATATATATATATATATATATATATATATATATATGTATATATATTTTATATATACATAATATCTATTGTTTATATATATATATATATATATATATATTATATATACTATTATATATATATATATATATATATATATATATATATATATATATATATATATATATTATATATAATATATATATTATATATATATATATATATATATATATATATATATATTATTATGTATATATATATATACATGGGTCTGTGTCTGCGTGTTTTTGAATTGAGACTTTTTTTCCCCGTTTCTTAATTCACCATTTTTAAGCGAGTTTGTCCATTGATTGGTGGATTGGATGTGTTGATCGAGATTTCAGTGTCCATTAGATAGAGAAAAAGCTACCCGAGAACACAGGAGCTGTGCGAACAATTGAAATAACCAAAATCTAGCAATTCTTACTTTGGCGTTTTGCTGTCATACCTTATTGTTGTCGCTTGATTTTGTCTTGGCACTTTTGTCAAAATGGGATTTTGTCATCATAATGTTTTAGTTTTCTGTAAAAGGAAACTATTGAGATGATTTTTTGTCTGTACGTCCGCGCTTTTTCTGTCCGCCCCCAGATCTTAAAAACTACTGAGTCCAGAGGACTACAAATTAGTGTGTTGATCATCTACCCTCCAATCATCAAACTAACCAAATTAGAGACTTCTAGCCTCAGTAGTTTTTATTCTATTCAAGGTTAAAGTTAGCCGTGATTGTGCATCTGGCACCGTTTTTAGTGCCAACATCACAAACCACCACTGGGCAGTGGCTGAGAGTTTCATGGGCCGTGGCCTAGAGTGTCATGCAGCATTATACGCTGTACAGAAAATTTGATGACGCCGAAGTCACTTCTGCGCATTTTTGTACTTGGATTTTGTGCCACTTATATTTATATAAGTACTTCACTTTTACACGTAACTGCAATGTTAGTACCTGTTGATTTTGTGGCTAGTTTATTTTCTCATCTCTTTAAATTTCTTTTGCGGCCCCGGAGTTAATGGATAGAATGCCAGAATTATCTGAACTTTATCTATCGGTCCAATTACTGTTCGGCAATCGTTTGTATTTTCTTTGTCGTTTTACGTATACCGTAAAGTCCTAACCAACGGCTATTCCGGTGACGCAGATATTTATGGTCCCTTTTTTGTCTCTGTAATCCATTACCATCTGTCGCCCTGTTTTACGCCTCCGGGTTTACAATACAAAAGGTAAGTATAGAACTCTCTAATTCTAAGGACAGCTTCATATATTCAGTATATATATATTATATATATATATATATATATATATATATATATATATATATATATATATGAATATACATGTATATATATGTATATGTATATATACACACACATATATATATAATGTATATACGTATATACATATGTATATATATACACGCATAAATACGATACACACTTACCATGTTTTTTTCATAACGAAAGGAAACCTACCAAAAAACTTCAGGTAACGGAAATTATTTTATTAGCTTTCGGTAGGGAACATTCCCTTCCGGAACCTAATGAAATCATTTCAATTACTTCAAGTGAGCTTCCTTAATCTATATATATATATATATATATATATATATATATATATATATATATATATATATATATACATATATATATATATATATATATATATACACACACACACACTATCAGAGGGAGGAAGGAAGGAATTAGTCATTGAGTCATTGAACCATTTCATCCAGTGATTACTAATTTGTTTATCGTGTGTGTGTGTGTGTGTGTGCGTGTGTGTCTGTGTGTTTGTGTGGATAAAGAGCGCTATTTTTTTGTCTTTATGCGAATATCACCAGTGAATGTGGTTTGAGATAAGGAGATCAGGCTTCCTTATCTTTAAATCTCGTTGGTCTTTGCACTAATTGCATTGGCGTGTACGCCAACGAGTTTAAGGAGATCGTTACTCACTCATTATAAATATCATCAGGCCGATGCTTGGGACTCCTTTCACAGTCTTTTGTTCTGGGTAAATTCACTAATGGTAGTAATTATGATTATGATGATGGTAATTGTAATGGTAATAATTATGATGATGATGGTAGTTGCAACAGTAATAATTAGGACGATGACGGTAATCGTAATTGTAATAATTAGGGTGATGATGGTAATTGTAAGGGTAATAACTACGATGATTATTATAAAAGAAAGGTGATAATTACGTTGATGATGTTAATAGCAAAGTTAATAAATACGATAATGACGGTAATTGTAAAGGTAATAATTATGTTGATGATGGTAATTGCAATGGTAATAATTACAATGATACAATTGTAATGGTAATAATTACGACGATGTAATTGTTATGGCTGTAATTATGACGATGAAGATAAATGTGATGGTAATAGTTTTGGTGAGCATGATATTTAGTAATAATGATGATGAGAATTATTTATTAATGGTTGTATATGTAATTAGTAGTGATAGCTGAACCAGTAGTATGACCGTTGAATCTATTAGTAATCACTGTTTATGATGTCTTGTTGTTGCGAAAATGGTTTCTGAAGTTATCCTTAACTTCAGAAGTTCAAACATAGTGCAGAAGTTTTTTTGTTTTATTTATTGAGCAGGCCTCATAGTGTATTTGTTATTGATCCTCATTATTTTACTTTGTAATTTAATATATTTATGTTTCCATGTTAGTTCTCTTCTATAGATTAATCCATATTTTCCGTTTTTCCCCGTAGTACTCCATATTTTTCGTTTTTTTCCTTAGTACTCCATATTTTCCGTTTTTTCCCGTAGTAGATATTTTCCGTTTTTTCCCCGTAGTAGATATTTTCCGTTTTTTCCCCGTAGTAGATATTTTCCGTTTTTTCCCCGTAGTAGATATATTTCGTTTTTTCCCCGTAGAAGTCCATATTTCCGTTTTTTCCCCGTAGTAGTCCATATTTCCGTTTTTTCCCGTAGCACTCCATATTTTCCGTGCTTTCCCCGTAGTGGGCTACTTTCCATGGGGAGCCTTTGACGCGTGGAATTTGCCTTCTGACTAGAGATACAGCTAAGGCTTGCAATGATAATATTGATACTGTTGCTTTTTTGTTGTTTCTTTTCACTTCCAGAAACTGTCAGTAGCAACTGCCAGTTTAACTTTAAAGTGCCATAATGAACCCCATTTAGTCAAGTAAAAAATAGAAATAACTTCATTTAAATAGGACCTGAAAATCCTTTCTGGTATTGATCTGAGCGCTGAATTGATAGATACTAGAGAAACCCTGGACTGGTTTCATGATTTCATGTCGTAACTTCCACCTTTTAACGATTCATTCATTTAGAACGTTGGCTTTTGCTTCCGAATTTATTTTATAGCCTCTCTCTCATGGCTGACCGTCACTCGCCGCGCTGGAAATAATGTTGAATTAATGATCATTCTTTGCGGTGGTCATTTTCAATTGATTCACATTGCAGTGCTACGTTCGCATTTGAATCGCTTTTTAACTCCGTAATATGTTTAAGCACTAAGTGCAACACGCCCTCTGCCGGCAGCTGAGTTATCATGTGCCTCGACGTCCACTTGCCAAGTTTCTCCATTTGTGTCATTGCTAATATAGGTAAACTTCATTGTAATCCTTACACTTATATTCTGTTGTGTTTGTATCTTGGCAGCATAGAATGAAAGGTGATTTATCTTTTATGTCTAATTGAATGTTCTTCCCGTCCCAAGAGAGAGAGAGAGAGAGAGAGAGAGAGAGAGAGAGAGAGAGCGTATGAACATGAAATTGACCAGCACTAGATCCTTCTGGGTAACGTTGCCTAGAAAAACACATAGCAGGCCAGCGAAGACTTGTTAGTCTTTTTACCACCGCGACGCAGTTGGCCCAAACCCTATAAATGCTACATTTCTTAATGGACTATATTTCACCGTATCTCCATATCCCTAGAACGTGACTGTACTGTAGACTTATTAAAAAAAAGGGAAAAAAATAAAAAAAAAAAGACCTATGATGTTATCCATCCACTTCTGTAAGCGCCATTAAGTCGATTGAATCGGCCTTATCCCCGAATAATGGGATTACGGGCTTCTGGCATATTACTTGGATTACGTCTTCTCTGTGTGTGTATGAGTGTATGGGTTCTTTACGGGTTCGTTCTCTGCTTCTGGCCCGAGAGGATTCACAGTCGGGTCAGCGGGGATGTGTTTGTTTTGCCATTTGTTACATGTTGGAGCTGGTGATGGGGTTTAATTATCTTTTTATGTTTCCCATTTCATTTGCTCAATGTCCTTTTTATTATAGCTAGTTTTTCTTTTATTGTTATTACTATGAGTTCTCGAACTCCTTTATTTTTTTTTTATTTTTTTTTTTTTTTTTTTTTTTTTTTTGCTCTATCACAGTCCTCCAATTCGACTGGGTGGTATTTATAGTGTGGGGTTCGGTTGCATCCTGCTCCTTAGGAGTCCATCACTTTTCTTACTATGTGTGCCGTTTGTTGCTAGGATCACACCTCTTCTGCATGAGTCCTGGAGCTACTTCAGCCTCTAGTTTTTCTAGATTCCTTTTCAGGGATCTTGGGATCGTGCCTAGTGCTCCTATGATTATGGGTACGATTTCCACTGGCATATCCCATATCCTTCTTATTTCTATTTTCAGATCTTGATACTTATCCATTTTTTCCCTCTCTTTCTCTTCAACTCTGGTGTCCCATGGTATTGCGACATCAATGAGTGATACTTATTATTTATTATTATTATTATTATTATATTATTATTATTATTTATGATGTACGAGCTGCTTGAAATATGTCATGAAATTCCTGAATTTACGAACACCATTTATTGATGATTCATTTAATTGTATCGTTATTTATGCTTCTTCTTTAGTTATTTCAAGGACTCTCAGAATTTACTATAGCTCTGTACTGGACCTGGTCCCTTTTTCGATAAGTTAGACTAATCACGCACGCGACGTCACTCATAATTCAAATATCAATGCCTCTCTACAGAGGAAGAGAAACTGTTCCATCGACATCGATTTTGTTGCTAAAACGGACTTGAATGTCATGTTTGGTCGTGGTGTCTGACCCAGAAAGAAAAGTCTCTTGTCTGTCCTTATAAAAGTTAGTCTCGCTTTATATTAATTGCGAATTGCACCGAAAATAAATAAGTAAATAAAGAAATAATAATGATAATAATAATAAATGAAAAAAGAAAGCAGGCGTGAATTTTACACTCGCCTAAGAAAATTGTCTTTGCAATGTCGGCACGATTTCAAAGACTGTCTTAGCAATTTTACGGCCTGCTCCAGGAGCAAGAGCCCGTGCTGGTGTAAGGCCAGCTTAATCTCAAACAACAACTGTCTTAGCAATACTATGTCTGTAGACATATCAGTATTACTAAGACAGTGTTTTAGCGACGCTGACAGGACTTGAAAGGTTGATATTACAGTCAATACTGGAGAGGCTCCTGCTTTATTATGCAATGCTAATATGACTTTTTCATGACTAACAAGACCTCAGTGACATATTGCTATAGTTTAGACGACTCCAAAGACGGTTCTGTTTTATTGACAGGACTCTGAAGGCAATTCTTTAAAAACCCACTGATAATTTCATGATGTGAACATGACCCGAAATAGCTTTTCACATGCTATCTGATAACCAAACGAATGGTAGAGATCACTCTCTGTCTCTCGCGTTTATTAATGCACATCATTACGGTAACGGCAACATAGAAATATGATATGCTAATAGGGAAGACCAGTCATGTGAGGAAAACAAACCCATAAGTAGTTGAAATGGCCAGCAATTTCTATTATAAAACGTTGATAATAATGACCATGAGTTCGGTAGCAGTACAAGAACTTAACATTTACACAGTAAGAACTATCAGTGAATTAGATAAGTAACGAATTTAATATGTAAAATATATAATTTTCTCACCGGTTATTCAAAATTCCCTATTTTCGGTCGTTTGACGCGTTGCCACAATTACTAGGTCTGGGAGAATAATGAATTATTCAAGAGCGACGCTATTCCTGGTATCTGAGAAAATGTCAGAGGTCTGAACGTCAAAACACACAATGATACACGAATCCTATGTTTTGAAGAAGATTCATTTATCATTATTTACTGGCAGTTTGTGATAGGTTGGTTCTGAATTATTCATTGTGTTCGAAATAAAGATGTTCTCGGAATTCATTGTAGAGTAGTATATCTTTGTGTCTTCTGTGATCGAAAAAATTTCTGATCCAAGGGTGTCTTTATTTACTGTTTGGAAAAGGGTGATTTAAGTCATTTATATGGTTGGGTGATGACATGCTAATTTAAAACACCCAATTCCTTTTCCTTAATAATTCTGGTTTTTTGTTTTAAGTTTATCTCTCTCTCTCTCTCTCTCTCTCTCTCTCTCTCTCTCTCTCTATATATATATATATATATATATATATATATATATATATATATATATATATATATATATACATCATACATACACATACCATACACATAGTTGTCAGTGGGAAGAATACATTCTATAGAGCTTCTCACTCTGAAGAGAAAATGCCCATGCATGCATCATATACAGCATCGCACTTCTGGCTCATTGCAGACGATATTTGCAAATTTGGTATTAAATCCTTTTGTTGACCTATGCAACCAATTATCTTTGATGACCATGGCCTTTAGGCAACCGCGGTAGGTCATAACTAATGTGGAGAGGAGCATGGGATTAGGAAGCTTTTCCCAAAAATTATGGCTGACAACCAGAATATGTCTCACGGAGCCGTTTCCTCAAAGAGGAAAAGCAAATGTATATATACACATACAGATTATATATATATATATATATTATATATATATATATATATATATATATATATATTATATATGTGTATATATATTCTATATATATATATTATACATACATACGTGCATAAATACTTCCCTCCCCCATGGTACTGAACAAATTCCTTATTAACATCTTCATAAAAATAGATAACGGATGAGAAGTATTTTCATGTAGGTACAAAGACAATCTTTTCCGTTTATTTGAATCCATACTACTCGGTGTGACAGGTGGGAATTTAACATTCTGAACTACTTCGGCGAATTTTATGACGCCGCCCCTGTTGCCTGTCGTTCAGGGAAAAATGTTTTATAACGGCCTGTCACTCTCCGACACATCAAGTCATTTTTTAAACTCTTTCACGGCTACTTGTCATGGGATAGAATTAATAAACCTTCAGTTCGTGTTCTCTAAGTTCAAACATTTTTCTAGGCTCATATATTCTCATGTCCCTGGAGTTGATCGGGATATTATATCTGCTTCCAATGACTGCAGATAATTGTAGGAATCTATTCGGTGCTTTCAGGTCAACATTATAATGCCCTGCAACTTTCATATATTTTCTTGGACGATTAGTAAATTGTGTCTCAGCTTTTAGTGATTATTGGTTGTTTAATTTCTTTCCCCATTTATTTTAAGGCAATGAAAATAGCAGCAGCAACTTGATTTTTGAGATCTATATAGTTTAAGGATTTTGTGAAACCACACGTTGAACTGGAAAGTATTAATCTAGAATACCGCTGGTATTATTCTCACATAGACTATTGTAGATGGATTTTGCGCAATCATGCTCTGCAAATCGCTAAATCATGTAGCTTCTTTTTAATACATTCATTTTCATTTTTAAACCAATTTTTAAGTATTTTTCTCCTTTATCATCATGTCATAATGATCTTAGTATATGGGCAGCTGTCTATGTCATGGCTATTTCGTTACATCTACTTGATACCGTTACAAAAATGTTGTTAGCCTCAGAGGAAAAGTATTTCTAGGATTCCACAACCCTTGACAGGTTCCATTGTTGTTGGCGATGATAATCAAAATTGGATCTATTCATTATTTGAATAGGAGACCGCCAGGAATTAAGTGTCGCCAGTGCGTGGGGCCAACACCCTCATCCCACACACTTGCTGAGAGCCAGAAGGCTGACACCAATATAGTCGCCATTGTAAAGAGGATAATGTGTATATTGAAAATACACGCTCACAAAGATATTACTAGACATCCAGCGTTAATTCTCTCTCTCTCTCTCTCTCTCTCTCTCTCTCTCTCTCTCTCTCTCTCCGCTTCAGTCTCTTTTTGGAAATTTAAATGCCATTACGTTTGACGTTTCATTAAGGTTAATTGAGGAACATTGAAATATTGCCCATCAGTATTCGGGGTCGATAAAGCCAATGATTGCACATTTGATATGGACAAAAATTCCGACGTTAGACCGTATTAGTTGTTTCTCAGTGATGAAAACTACACATAGATGTATATTTGTTTGTGCACAATATTTCCACTTATTCTCTCTCTCTCTCTCTCTCTCTCTCTCTCTCTCTCTCTCTCTCTCAACGCATAAATGTTGGTTCTCTAAAGACTGCAAACAAGGTTTTGTGAATATAGATGTTATATATTACACACATATACATATATACTTATTTACACACACGCACACACACAACACACACACACACACACACACATATATATATATATTATAATATATATATATATATATATATATATATATTATTATATATATATATGTATATATATATATGTGTGTGTGTGTGTGTGTGTGTGTGTGTGTGTATGTATTCACTAAACCTTATATTTACAGTTTTAGAGAATACCCATTCACAGTATAGACATCATACACACACACACACACACACACACACACACCACACACACATTGATAGGTGTGCGTGTAAGTGTGTAAGGGAGAGTGGTACAGCTCTGGGTTCAGGACACATACATACACGCACACCTATCAATGTGTGTGTCTGTGTACTGTGGGTGGCAGGGTGGTACAGCTCTTAGTTCACGTTTGGTAGGTGTGTAGTTTGCCTCCTCTTGCTGCCCACCGGTTCACCCAAATATAAATGGGTACCGCCCAAAATTAAATCAGAAGCACAAAAATGAGATACCTTTCAAAACTTTCTAGGTGAAGATTTTGAGGATGATGCATTTTAACATCGTTCGGGTTTTCTTCGTTGCCTGAGAGTCCAAACTGCATCGGTGTTATGGAGAGAGAGAGAGAAAGAGTGAGTGAGTAGCTGTTTAAACGTCGAAGCCCGAAACCGAAAAATAAGATATTTGATTCGTCGAGAGCTTAATTACGATCATCATGATATCCATTTTAATCCGATTTGGGCTTTGCGCTTCCTGCGTCGCACGGGACCCAAAAATGGGATTTTTAAAATCCTATTCTCCCAGCTGTAAAGGCTCTTCATGACTTCATTTTAAAAGAAGAAGCAAATCCGTTGCAACAGCATAACTCTCTATTAATTCCGCTATTATCAGTTCTGTTTCACACTTTTCATTTGCCCCATTATTTGATGCAAAGCTGAGAGGGGAAGTGAGGTCATTTATTTTTGCCTTTATTCCAAAACTTTGCACAAATTGAGTGGCTTCGTGAAATGATTCAATTAATTCAGATCAATCGGCCACCTTCTGATAACGAAATTCGTGATCTGCATTTTTGGCTTCTTATGTTTAAACTCGCTTCTTTCCCGTCTTGTAATGCCTGAGCTGAGTTGCCTGCAAGTCTCCCAGTCCGGGACCATGAGTCCATTTATTTCATCAAGAAAGAAAGTGAAAGACTGCGTATGTTTGTGTGCATATGTGTGTCATAGACACGTGTATAACAAGCTATCCACGCGCCCTTGACAAGTGCTAAATCATTTAGGTTAATCAGTGTTTTGTAGAATCAGTTCACCATGTTTGACTACACTAAATGTTAAAGCGTTAGTTTTGTGACGGTATCGTGTTATCAACTGTTTCTTGGCACTGGATATAAATTAGTGATGTTAGCTATTTTACAGGTTGAATTCTCAAATACATGTGTTATGGTTGTTACAGAAATAGAACTTTTTTTTTTTTACCCTAGATGAAGAGAGAATAGGTACAGCAGATTCGATACATCGAAGAACAAAAAGACCGCTTGGAAAGGCTTCCTCAAATAAAGTAACGTGTTGGAGATAGAAGAATGAGTAAAGCACAAGAACAAATGGTCTCAATAGTATTTATTATGAAAATTCACTCCATGGTCGGGATCTTAATATTACACAAACTCGGATCGTTGAAGGTAAAATTAGCCCTTGGAACCAATCCTTTAGTGGGTTCCGACACCGGGAGAATATTATGCTCATCAAAGAACCTTCTTCAAAGGAATCGATACCAAAGACTAGGCACGGACATGACCTCCAGCCCCTCCCCCCCCCCCACCCTAACCCCACCCCCCAAAATACTCTTCTGTTTCTTCTGATGTTCTCGTGAGGTCAAAAGGGATGCAGACAGAAAGAAAGAGAAAGAATTTTTCCCAATGAATTTCTAATATCCTCCCGAGTATCCGACAAGATAGAAATGTCTTATTACAGGAAAGAGAGACTTCGAAACATCGTCGCCATTGTCCTCATCAAAGCTGGGGGCAAGTTGGACTTCATCAAAAGCCCCGGCAACAGGGCTTTGATTTTCATTCGCCACCCACCCCCCTCCTTCCCCATCCCCTGCTCCTCTGTATTCTTCGTCTCCATCCCTTCTCCCTCCTCCCTTCCTCCTCGGGCAGTACCCCTTGCTTCGAGACAATCGTCAACCATCTAACGTCGAACATGCCGGCGACAATAGAGCCGTAAATGCTCTCCACATCAAACATTCCCCGATAAAAGGTCTTGTTAAAACCAGCATTTCAATGCCTTCATTACCTTCGCTTTGATGTTGGCACTTGGTGACAGGCCAGTGCCAAGAGTGGGCCTCTCGCACCTGCCCTCCTCTTCTTCAAGAAGTACCCCCCACCGACCCACATTTTTTTAAC
>NC_087206.1:27940061-27950061 GCF_015104395.2 Macrobrachium nipponense
AAATGCTGAGTAGATCCGGGTGTGTATTGAATAACCGGTTGCATTTATTTAAGTATAACTTCCAGTACGCAAATGTATTATTATTATTATTATTATTACATTATGCAAGTAATTCACGGTGGTACACGAAAAAGCACATTAACTTATCAAACAAGCTTTCAGAAGTTATAAAACTCTTATGTGAAATAGCTGAAAATGTTATAAAGAACGAAAAGGACGATACAAATGAAATTGCCATTTTTATATTGCCATTTTTACACAACCGTAGTGGTGTGGGATAATGGGAAAATTAGGTTTGTAACGTTTATCAATCATGACTATCCTCCATTGCAGTTCTCTCTCTCTCTCTCTCTCTCGTCCTCTCGTCTCTCTCTCTCTCCTATATATATATTATATATAGTATATATATATATATAATATATATATATTATATTTTATATATATGTATGTATATATAGATTATGTTTATATATTATCATATATATAATATATATTATTATCATATATATATATATGTATGTATCTATAAATAAAGTGTGTGTGTGTATCTGCGTATGTATGTATTTATATATATGTATAGTCTATATATACATACACATCACTGGTGTCAAAGTTTTGTTTATTTTGATAAAGTTATTGCTCCTGTTGGTAAAAATAAAATAGAATAGGAATTGTAACCTTTCATATTTCCGAGTAAATATTGTTTCCTCTGAATTCATAATTGCACTTTCTCAAAAATGGCAAAAAATAAATAAATAAATAAAATGGTCAAGTTCAGAGCAAAATGTGTCACCTGTTAGAATGTGTCTGCAGTGCAATGTTTCCGCAAAAGTTACAGATGTTAGTTCCTATTTTGACTTTCTCTTTATTATTCCGTTTTCGCTTTTATGATGAAAATACTGCCCCGATGGAAAAATAAATGTCAGCCCTTTAGGAAATAGATTTTTGTCCGTGTTCAGAGAAAATGTCCCCTTGTGAAATCGATACGCTTTCTGCATTGGAGGAAAATGATTGAACCAGTGAGGCAAATGCCAACACCCAACAGCGACAGGGATAAAAATAGAATGATTGTGGAATTTAAAACATGTTGCCTGCATGTAACATGGAATAAGAATGGATGCAATTGAAAAAGAAACCCACAAAATCACTGTGTATAAAGTGTTTACTTATAAGTATTTACATTTTATTTTACTCAACACTCTTCAAAATGGGCCACAGATAGGGCCTGAAAGTACTCGAGTGTTGAGTAAAATAAAATGTAAATACTTGAAGTAAACACGTTATACACAGTTTGTGGGGTTCTTTTTCAATCTTCAGAAAACTGAAAGAAGTTTGGTTTAATGGATGCAATATTTGCAATTCAGTGCTTAGCGATGGAAATCTTTAGCTGCTTTCCTTTTACTCGAATATGACTTCTCACACTCCAACAGGTACAGAGTTGAGGCATCGTCCGTCACCATGTTCATTCTTTTGATGATTGCTTTCCTCGGCTACATCAGAGTTTTGTGTTACGCATCTTGTTGCTTCTGCTTTTAAAAAATTGAGGAATCGATTGCTTGGCTGATGTGCGGCAGTCTTTCGTCAAAGCGGCCATCAGTATGACGTTGAAAACTCAATATATGTTCGCATATCCTTATATAGAAGGTGATTACATCAACCAGAAGCTGCATTCAAGTTTTCTGCAATTTTACTATGCGTGTATTTCTTTGGTTTCACAGTAGTATATTGTATCCTCGGGGAGGTTGCTTAATGAGTATATATTCTTTCTTTTCTTTAGTTGTATGAATACACCTTTTGAGCTACAACAATAATAATAATAATAATAATAATAATAATAAATTAATAATATATCTATATAATAATATATATATATATAATAATAATAAGATATAATAATATATATATATATATATATTATAATATATTATAATATATATTTATTTATATATAATAATCTATTATATATATAATATATATATGCTCACAATGCCTACCAGGCAGTTGCCCGCTCAAATGGTATTTGTTAATCCTCACAGAATTTGCATAACTTAATTAGTATTTTAAAGACTCGTTGGAGATGGACACTTCAGAAAACGTTATAACTCAGTGCAACTAAAACTTGAGTGAATTAATCCTAACTGCATAGACTGAAAAACTGTTTTTCAAGTTTGAGCCGCAGTTTATGAGATGGGACTAAGGTCGTATACAACGTCGCCGATGAAGAAAAGAAGTTGGTGGCTTGGTTGACTACAAGCAGTAGAGTGTTCTTTAATGAGGAATAAGACCCAATTATTTCATTTATACCTAAAATGTCAGCAGCCATAAGTAGCACGTTGAACTTAACCCAATACGCGTAATATTAATTAAAAATTAAAACAGATAATTGAGAATGTATTCTTAATAACAGATGTGAAGATTAATATTCATTTTTTCTTGTTTTTTTTCATTTACAGCATACTCTCCTTCTTCCCCTATATTCCGTAATTTTGACTTATTATTGTTCACACTAGACTCCGTAGGCCTGGTTTTGTTTCAGAAATGCCATTTTGTTTTTTTTAAATATACTCAGCCCACACGCTGTATTCATTATATATATTTATAATTGTAATAGCCACAATACCCTCTCAATTTCTCAAGCCATCCCGCTTTTTGGAGACGCTTGTCACTACAAAGTTCTTTGGATCGAAGTGCAAGAAATATGATGCAGTTATGATGTCCGGTAGCGGGAAACGACTTTGGGATTATGGGACGCGAGTTCGTTTCCCGCTACCGAACATCATAATTGCTTCATATGTCTTGCGCTTGGATCCCCAGGCTTTGTAGAGCAGCGTCTCCAAAAAGCGCGAAAATTCGAGAAGTTGAGAGGGCATTGTGGCTAAATGCATATGTGTGTATGTAAAAAGTACAAACGTATCACGTTGATATGACTAGTTCCAACAATAGAACCGAAGACCTCAATTGTTATGGAAAATATCAAAAGGGGTTCTCTTCCCGACCTGCATTTTATAATTTTCGCTTATACTCAATTTTTTTTTCTCGGTAGCTTCCACGCTGATAGTATATATATACCCACTCACTCAGTTTGGCGACTCGTTTCATGTTGTCCAGTTGCATTAAATGTCTAAACGTTGTATTTTTCTTTCAATTTCAAAGCACGTGGTATATTTTTGCTCAAGTTATGACATTATGCTTTAAAATATGCCACATGTTTATCATGAAAACTTCTCATCATTTGAGAAAAATATGCAGTACACAGTTTCCTCAAAATCGTGTAAGAATAGTTAGGAAACCAATTATTTAAGTTTAATTCCAAAGGCGGTATCATTCTGAAAGCAGCGACAAAAGCACTTCGAGCGATGCATCGGGCTATTATCGTCCATTGGCGATGCATTTGCATAAATTATGGTTTCTCGATAGTCGTGGATATTAATAGGGCCTGTGCGGTTATTTGGTGAATAGTTGATGAGGTATTAAATGAACATATTTTTTACTCGCCATTTAGGCGGAATTATTAGAATGTGCAAATTGTTAATCTACCTGTGTGATCATTCAGAAGGCAATTCAGATGAAAATGAATGGGAGTGGGGAATAGGATGATTGACTTTAATTGCTATATGTAAGAGTTAGGTTCGTTAAATATAGCATGTGTATTCATTGTTTTTGGTGATGCTAATATGTAGTTGAAAAAAAAATTGGTTTTATGTATCTACTTAAATAGGTTGCATTCCGGTACCTACATTCTGGAGAGAGAAAAGTGTTGTCATTTACGGAAAATACTCTTCTCACTTTTATTTATTTATGGCAGTTGTAATGTATCAGTGAATAACATGATTCGAGTTCTTAATCCATTGGTTCAGTACATTCATCAAAACATCCAGTTAATTCCAAGGAAATATTCGTCGTTTCTTGAACATGGGCGATAATGATGTACGTTAAGGCTACAGACGCTATATGAATGTATAATTTATGCATATACTACATTTATGTATCTTTTACCTCATAGACACTTATGTTCCTTCCTAGGATTGAGCCCATAAATATGCGTATGACAGAGAATTGGACGTTACCGTTGGATTTCTTTATATACAATTTTTATTTTTTACTAGGCTACTTTCCTTTGGGATGAGGGTGACTCCGGAAGATGCAGCCTCCCGGATTTTAGCAAACCTGTTGGGATGAAGTTGTTAAACCCATTTTTTTTTTTTTTTTTTTTTTTTTTTTGCGTGAAGTTAATAAACCCATTCCTGTTTTGCTCTGTCGCATGAAGTTGTTAAACTCATGCTTTTATTTGTCGCTTGAAGTTGTTAAATCAATCATTTTTTTATGTATTTATTTTATTTGATGTAATTTTATTGATTGATTGATTGATTGATTTTTTTTGGCGGAGTGAAGTTGTTAAACTCTTGCTTTTATGACTCGCCACGGTTGACTAACGACCAAGTATGTCATTCACTGTTAAAGTTAACAGAATCATGATGGACTGCAACTGAACTTGGCTGAAAAGCTCCCCTCCCTCGCCTAGGATTCGAACTACGGCGCTTTCTCTGTTGAGGCGAATACCAGGACAGCAGTCTAACGTTCAGAACCTGTATTTTTACATGTGAGAAACAATAGCACTAAAAGAAAGATTAAACAAGCAATATCTCAAAATAAATTTTCACTCCCCCACCAACTTCCTGACTAATAAGAAAAAACAACACGAAAAAAAAAAAAGAAGTGAGGGAAAACAGGAGGTTACCCCTAAAAAAAGCTCATTTGCATGCAGGTGCTTCCAGACGACGCCTCCTTAATCATGTTTTATGGCTCCGGTATAAAACCGAAGGTGGTGCGCTGGGCCTTACGAGCCTCCATCTCATTTAGGCTCCCCTTATCCCGCGCCGGAGAGAGGAATGGACGCGGAAATTTTAAAGACTCTCCCGTGTTTTCTCACGGAGGAAGACTTAAGGAGAGCATTTTTGAATTAAGGAGCCGGAGGTTTCTTGGTGCTGGAGGTAGATCTCTCTCTCTCTCTCTCTCTCTCTCTCTCTCTCTCTCTCTCTCTCTCTAAACATTTGTTTTGACCTCTAATTTAGCGGGTCTCTTTTCTTTTAAGTTGTGCATTAACTCTCTTTCTCCTTCCTCTTGTTACTTATTTACTCTTAGCAGAAAACTTCTATTCAGAATACATAAAATTTATTGTCGTTACGATAGGTTGATCCAAGCTAATCAAACAGTCAGAGCTACATGGACTTTTTCCACTTCTTTTTTCTTCTCCTTTCCACCCTTTTGGGGGCCAGGGTTGCTGCCATGATTTCCGGTAATCATATTAGATCAGCAATGATTTCGTCTTTAAGGACGAGAACTTGTTGAAAAATCTTATAGCATCGGTTTATAACAGAAAGTAATTTCTTTTGAATAGGGAACATGTATGTTATTCTTTTCTGTGTTCAAGGAACACGTAAATTTTCCCTTGCGCATGATGGAGAGAGAGAGAGAGAGAGAGAGAGAGAGAGAGAGAGAGAGAGAGAGAGAGAGAGAGAGAGAGAGAACTTCCTTCCTTTGGTAACAGCTCACCTTTTGGATAGTTTTAACACTGCTAATTTAATCTGCGTTGTAGCTAATACTAGTATCACTCCTTTTCTTGGGCACATGAACTGATCTTTGGTGTTGTGACGTTGGCATAACACAAATAAACGACCCCGGGTTCTCGCTTTCACCGTATCCAGAAACGATCTCCTCAGATGGATTTTATTAAGACCATATATTTTTGATGACCGTTTCTTATTTTTAGAGCAAGCGATATTATCTTTCGTCATATTCATATATTTCTGGCCCAAGGAAAGCTCCCGTAAACGACTTCATTAAGCTATTATATGCCCGTTAGGGCTTATCTTCTCGTAAATCCGCGTATAAGAATGTTTCAGAAAGAGAGAGAGAGAGAGAGAGAGAGAGAGAGAGGAAGAAAGTGTGAGAAGCATAATATGCAGAGGGAATTATGAGAGACCATATCTTTTGTTTTATTTGTTTATTCATGAGATTGCTCTTATATATAACTTTTGTATAATTTTATTTACTTGCTCGTTTTTATGTTGTATGTTTATATACTTGTTCACTTTTTATCATCTTCTTATAATTATTTAATTTTTTCGTTATGTTATTTTGGCGTTATGGCTTAGTTCTTATGCAAAAATGTTGATAAAAAAGGAACCTACAAGCAAAACCAATTGCAAATTTCATAATAATTAAAAAAGTTATTAAAAAAAAAAAGCTCTGGTCTAGAGCAAATAAGAAAGCGTCCGATAAACACCAGATCAAAACGAAACGCCGATACGCGTTGTTTTTATAAACGCACTTGCAAATAAAAGAAGAATGAAAGGTAAAGAAAATAAAAAAAACAACAAAATCAGCATGTGCCTGGTGGTTTGAGTAAAAAAGAAAAAAAAAGAAAGAGTAGGGATCCAAGGGTTTGGGGTTGATGGGAGGAATTCAAAAGGAGCCCGTTATCGTATAGAGACGAGCATTAGACAAATTGCCATTATAGTTTGACCTCTTCTGATTGTTGGGGAGGCTGGGGGGGGGGGGGGGCGTGTTGTGCTATCGTTGGTGGGTTACATGCGTCAATGTCCGCCAAACTGGATTTAGTCTCGAGTTTGTGTTCGTTTTCAGTTAATTTATCGCTGTCCATTTTTTTTTAGTTCCGTTAAGTTTGTAGTGATATTGTGTTACTTTTCCTTCTGAGAGTTTGTTCACTTTTTATTGGGATTTTGTTCTTTTTACAGCTCTTCCAGGTATCGTCGATCCGTCGATGAAGCTACGATCGATCATTTGGTATATCATGATGTAAAATTATTTTATACTATGTGGATATCGTCTGTTTTGATTAAGTTTAGGTCAATAGCCGGTACAGTTTTATTCCCTTTCTCTTTTCATATTAAACTCCTTTTGAGTTTCGTTAATTTGTTTGAGATTTGTTGATTATCAAACTTGTTTGCAATGCCCCGGGGTTGATGGGAAGGACGAAGCTATTAAGTAGAAAGGATAAAGACTTGGGAAGTTATGAAAGATTGAGGAAATACAAAGTTATTTGCAGAAAAAAAAACTTTTTGGGAAGGACGACATGTCTACAAAAAATGAAGACGGGGTAAAGGACTCGAAGAAGTCGCAGATAAGGGATGAAGAACGAACGGTCTTCATATTATGAGGGTCGGGTACGGAGAAGTTATAACAGAAAGAAAGAACTTATGGAGAGAGAGAAAACTTTTGATATTGGAGTAGAAAGAAAGAAGGGACGAACATTGCCAGGAGGGAAGGAGGAGGAAGTTACCGACAGGGATAAATGGTTGAGGAAGGGTGATGGGTGAGTGGGGGAGGCCGGGGAGTGGACGGACTTCGAGGGGTCGCGCGAGGAGGTTCGTTGTCCTGACAATGGTGGCGAATGGATTCAATAAAAGATGAAACCGAATGAAGACACAAAAGAAAACGAAGACAATGGAATACTATTTTCTTTCATTTGCATTGTACACGCTGACAAGAAAGCAGGGTAATTGCGAGTTCGTTTGGGCTAAATGCATGGTAGAAAGACGGGGAAAGAGAATGGATAGACAAATGGAAGAAATAAATTCATGGAGAAAAAAGGGAATAAAATAATACTACTGGTAGGACAGTCAAGTCTCTCGTTTGCGGTACATACAACAAACAAATAAAGCCCTGGTTTCTCTATCTTGTTACAAGCGATTTTTATTTTTCTCTGTACTTTGAGTACATGATTTCCTTTTGATCATTTTTCCTTTGTCGACAGTCCCCCTTCCCCATAAAAGCGTACCTCACATATTTAAGTCGAGCTTGCTGAAATCTGCAAAGTAAAATACTTGAATGGAAAGTGTAATTCATGTAGGATACATGCACACACACACACACACACACACACACACACACACACACACACATATATATATATATATATATATATATATATATATATATATATATATATTTTTTTTTTTCTCTCTCTCCAATCATAGTGATATAGTTATAGGCATATACATATAAATATATATACATACGTACATACACGCACATACTAAATGATTACCTGAGGTTACAAAGCATAAAGGATATGTATACATTTTCCGTATGGATTTCGTTTATGTGTGACTGTGAGGATATGTTGATGACGTAGCTTACTAGCGTCAATACATGCGCCTCGATTCTTTTGTTTTTACCACCGGTTATGTAACTATTGAAAATCGTTTTTTAACGGTGTTTTATTTTTTAGATACTAGGTCCAGTTGCCCAGTTGATGTAGATGAAGTCAAAGAAATAGAAAAAATACCAGTAGCATATACATACATACATATGTATATTCTTGTTGATATAAACATGTGTGAGCAGAGGTCCCTAATCATATAAATATAGTATTCTAGATTATTATAGTTGTAAATGGGTAGAGCTCATTATTCTGTAATGTTATTCTTAAAATGTTTAAAAGTTGTTATTCCCCCTGAAGATATTCTGCTGAAACACGCACAGCCAGTCTCTCTCTCTCTCTCTCTCTCTCTCTCTCTCTCTCTCTCTCTCTCTCTCTCCTTCTTCTTCCTCTTCTTCTTCTTCTTCTTCTCTAATAGTATGAAAAAGAACGGAGAGGGGGAGTCTGAACTTGGACGGAGATTAGCAGGGATGTCTTATTATCCAGCAGATGCGAGACCGTCTCCCTTTTGTTTCATTCTTTTGACCCCTTTTCCTTCGTCTCCGCTTCATTTCCCCTCTTTCTGTCTCTCTTCTTCATCTTCTCCTTCTTCTTCTTCCTCTTCTTCTTCTTCTTCTTCTTGTTTTCTGTGGAGTTTTTATCGCGCGACGTTCGGGTGTCCCATAGGGCAGCCGGAGGGTCGTATAATTAAAACTGTTCCGAAAAGAGAGACAGAAAGAGGTGATGCAATGCCCCAGGGCTTACAGAAACAAAACAAAACAAAAAAACAACAACAAAAAAAAGTCCAAGAAGCGATCCATATCCAAGTTGTTCTGGAAATTGAATTCACCAGAATATGAGAAAGTAAATAAATACGATAGTTAGGTCGCAATTGTCATGCATCACAATGAGAACACTTCCCGCATGAATTTATGAAATCGATTAATTTACTGAAATAATTGACGTAGGTGTTTTATGAGTGTGTTAGATTAGTCGACACTACTTGCTTGTAATCAGTTACACGAGTAATGATGGCACAGTGAAGGTATATTGAGTGTCGGAAGCGTTGATCTCTGTCCATAAATTAATTCTAATGAACACTCTTTGTTATTAATTTTATGAGTTGCCCTGATTTTTATTATTTGCAGTTTGATGTTACTATCCGTTATTCTACTTCCTTCCATTATTTTGTCCGTATTCGGATATTTAAAGGGCATTTTCCATAATTATTTTAGGACGATGCTTAAAATTCATTGACGAGAAGTTGAAATTTTTCAATATAGCTTAGGATTTTTGCAGTTGGTATAACTTTTAGAACGAATAAGGTAAACATTTTTGCCCTCTTCTTGCTCTATCCTTATTCGTAACCTTTTCGGTAAACGTTGCAGCGCTTGAAAACATTTGGTTTTCCAAATGAGATAACTGTTAATTTAGAGGCTGATGGTAAGGGAACGATCATTCCTATCCGAAGCCAGGCCCGATTCTTCCTAAGAAAAGAGGGCGGCCGAATGAAGACTGGGGAAGCCATAAACCTGTTTGTTAAATGAAGGGAGATTGCATTGGCTATAGTGAAAACAGGAAAAGGAAGGAAATTGCAAAGCATCTCCCTATTAAAAAATTTGAAGGCCCGAAAAGAGTTTCAATCGGAGGGTCACTGATTTCCATTCTAGATACATGAGAAGAGGTGGATTAGTTGTAGTTGTAGCACGAGTTAATTGGGGATTAAGAGATCCACGAAGCTTTTAGAGCATCGTGGACTGTAATTCTAATGTGCTGAACTATATTTCGACGTTGCATCATTTTCTTTCAGGTTAAGGACAGCGATCGAAGCTATTA
>NC_087206.1:27957561-27962561 GCF_015104395.2 Macrobrachium nipponense
CACTCCGTGAGAGCAGGGATTCATTGTTCATGTGTGATTTTCAATTTTATTTATGTCGTTTCTGTTATTTTCTGCAGTTTTTGTATTTTGTGCTTTCCTCAGTGTTACCTTTGTCAAAGTTAATGCATATGCCCAACCATGTTTTTAACACCAGCTCATTGTGAAAGTAATGCTTTTTATGTAGACTTTCTAAATTGTCACTTTTGTTTAATAGGTGAATAAATCATTATTTTAATGGGCTGCTCACTTTTAAGCTTAAATTGATTCATGGAGATGCCTCAAAAACGATTTTTTGAGTCTTTATAAACAAGTTTCCGGGGCACGGGAAATTCGTTTGATTACTTTATTTGTGAATCTTTTTAAAAGTTATAGTGGACCTTTGATACACTAACGCTAGTTTACGATCTGGATCGATAATTCTCCAGGAATAAACACATGTTCTGGACGTACAATAATCTCTTAATCACACTAAATGTTGAGATTCCTTTGTAGAGCATCTTCGTTGATTTCAGTGAAATTATCGAAGTTGTTTGTTCTCTTGAGAGAATTTTTCGACGTCCACCCAAATGGCCACATAACCACGTGTCCCTCTAATCTGGGCTTTGTCTGCAGCCTTTAATTTCTTTTGGGTTTTGTCCAGTCTTGAACTACAGTGTCATGAAGCTGCTTACTCTTGGAGTTCCTTTAGGGTTTACTGTAGTTGTTTCACTTGGTTCCCAGCGTTTCTGTTGAGTTGTCTGTTTGATGGTTTTTATCCATTTAATTATTAGTAGGTTACCCACGGTTTTCTTCACTTCCCTTCTTTCTTTTACACTTTATTTCACATAAGGACGTTCTATTATCTGGAAGGACGCCTATCAAGTTAATGGCATTTTTGTTTTGTTCCTCATGAATGTGCGCTCATTGTGAATAATAATATGATAATAATAATGCCCATTATTATTGCAAAGAACATTTCGTCCTTCTCATAATTTTATAAGTTCAATTTAACTGATTTTTTCCTCCTACCTCAGGCCCTCTGTTGAATGAATACCAAAACGCATGACATGGGATGTACAAAGTAAGAGTAGAGGAAAATTGAATAAATAAAATGGAAATGTTATTGGAGAAGGATTACAGACGCATACACAATATTTATTATCGGTGATAATTATTTAAATAATGCAAAAAGAATCATGAGTTGATTGCCATTAGATTTGAGTCATGAAGAGGGATGTAGGCATTTTCATTTTGAAATTGGTGCTAATATTTGAGAATTGAATGTCTTACAAACAGATGCTGAAAGGAGAAAACGTCAGTAAGATAATCTAAAAAGCTATTTTCCTTGATTGAGGATCATGTATGGATCAACTGCGCAAAGTAAATACCAAGGTAAATATTATGGAACACAAAGAACTGATTAACCTCGAAAGCTCTAATTGATAGAAAGTATATATTTTGTGTATAGTATTTATAAGTACTGTATATCATATATATATATATATATATATATATATGTATGTATATATATATGTATATATAGTGTGTGTGCATGTATATATGCATGTGCATGTATGTATGTATGTATATATATATATATACATTTCCTCTCAAAAGTTTCCTTCTCTAATAAACACTTTCAAACTCTTTTGCTAATTTCTTCGATAACTTTGATATCCCCAGTCAAATATGAAATCTGAAAACAACCACAAATTGGAGAACAAAATATATATTCAGAAGCACAGTTTTGGAGCATAATGCTCCCTCTTCAGTGAGGAGACGTTCAGACCTAAATAATGACTCCGAATATATTTGTTTCTCAATTTGTGGTTGTTTCCAGATTCTCATCCTGCTAACCTTTCCACCTTTACATCATTTCAGATCTGTCTCGCGTCATCCACAACATTGAGCAGTTCTTCAAAATACTCACTCCATCGACGCGGTGCCACATTCGTTTTGAAAAGCATCTCTCCACCTGCAACTTTTCCTCTGGGATACACTTGTTCATTAACCTTCCTTATAAAACAACTTTTCCCCACCCTAAAGTGTTTGTTCACCTTATCTCATCTATTTTTTTTTTATTACGAGCCCTTTTTTTTCTCTCTCATTCATTATCTCCTCGGCAATCTTACTATCCACTATTTAAGGTGTAGCTACCTGACAAGAAAAGATCACACACACACACACACACACACCCACCCACACATACATATATATATATATATATATATATATATGTATATATATATATATATATATATGTATATATATATATATATGTATATATATATATATATATATATATATATATACTATATATATATATATATGAAGAGGGAGCATTATGCTCCAAAACTGTGCTTCTGAATATATATTTTGTTCTCCAATTTGTGGTTGTTTTCAGATTTCATATTTGACTGGGGATATCAAAGTTATCGAAGAAATTAGCAAAAGAGTTTGAAAGTGTTTATTAGAGAAGGAAACTTTTGAGAGGAAATGTGTGCAGTGGTAATGATATGGATAAATGAATGTTGAGATGCAAGGTGGAATGATAGAAGTGATAGATTCGTACTGGCATTTGGCAGTTATTGTAACAGCTGATAGTAGAAAGAGAGAAGCGAAACCCCACGGAATAAGTGAAGCAAAAGGCAAGGAATAATGTGTGAAAGGGACAGTAAAACTAGAGTTTCCTTATGGAAATAAGGTGCGGGTGTTGAATGTAGATGAAATAAAAAAAGACTGTTGATAATATGATGGATCAGATTTGATGACGACATGTAGGTAAAAAGTGTATAATGCAGAAATGTTACAAGGTAGAAACAGATGAAGACTTAGAAAGGGATAGACGGGGATAGGTGTTGGAAAGGTCCTTAATATCCAGTAATCTTGAAAGTTTTTGCAAGAAAAGGTTGAATGGCAGAGGGCGTGTAGGGAATTTCGACGCACTGTTGATGGGGTTTTTGTGGGCATTAGGCATTAGGCAGTTGTCCTCTTGGAAGTTTCCTACAGAGTAAAATATGAATGTGGCATTTTGTGTTCGTTGGGTTGTTTTTGTCTCCAAATTCTTTCTCTTGAAAGGTAAACGGCTTAATAATGAATACTCACACACATATATATAAATATGTATATATATATATATATATATATATATATATATATATATATATATATATATATACATATATATATATGTATATGTGTGTATGTGTGTGTGTATGTGTACATGTATATGAGAACATAAGCACATAGGTATGCATCCAGAAATTGCGGCAGTCTAATGATGAAAGGTCTTCTAGATGTTGATATATGAAACATTCATACTGAAACAGTCAGTGGGACGAAGTGTCCCTCTTTTCCATCCAAACAGCTTAGGACAAATAATACAAAAAAAGAAAGTAAATGAATAATGGACGAATATCCGGGGAAATGATTATATTCCCGGGAGAGGAAAATAATTTACTGGGAAATCTCTTCCAACGGAAAGTGTGAAGACATGTCTGACGCCATTAGAGTCAGCTGCAATGGCACCATATTTGAAAATAATGGCACTGGAGTCGGAGCCTCTCTCTCTCTCTCTCTCTCTCTCTCTCTCTCTCTCTCTCTCTCTCTCTCTCTCTCTGCTACTGCTGCTTACTGCCCAACGGGGAAATTGCAAAAGTATCTTATGTGAAAATTTTCTCTCTCTCTCTCTCTCTCTCTCTCTCTCTCTCTCTCTCTCTCTCTCTCTCTCTCGTGATTTATGTAAAAGCAAGGAACAAAGTTACATGGCACTCCAGGTTATTGCCTTTTATGTATGCAAAAAGTATGAATTTTCCTGTTATCATTTTTCGTGGGGGATGGATTCCAGATAATTGAAACTGCGCGTTGCTTGATTAATTTGTAATTATACATATTTTTTTGAGGGTTTCTATCGATTTCGTTATTGCAGCTGTTCATTTTGCATCCTTTATTTTTTATTAATATTCTGCAAAGGGTAGACTATTTCCAATTTATACCAGGATTTTAGTTCGTAAAATGGTGCAGTGCAAATGGAGGAAATGTTTTTAGAGTTTCCTTCTGCTGTGGCTGTGGACCACTTTTGGTCTCTTCCCTAAATATGAATCGTGGCACGCCACGTAAAGAATGAAGTTGAAAGCATGTTTTTACACCAAAGTAGAGAGAGACAGGGAAAAGGAATTTCGCCACATTGGCGAATGAACCGTCAGCGAAAGATTTTATTATAACGTCTTGGTTTTAGAACATTGTTATAAATGTTTTCTCTGATGTCTAAGCAGTGGGAAGAAAGAGGAAGACGAATCAAAGAGTTATTTGTTATTTTTTCTTCGCTCTGGACAGATGTTACAACGTTGAGGCAATGTACTGTTTGTGTGTATGTGTGTGTGTGTCTTTCTGTGAGACAGACAGAAAGACAGAGGAATGAAAAGTATGATTATAATTCTGCAAAGTTTCGAGTGAGAAGAAGGGCATCTTATTTTCAAGACGTGAATGATTTTAGAACGGGATGGTTGACATATTACCACTTTTAAACCCGGCTGATTCCAAGATTAAGGTTTGAGACAATAATGGGATTCAGAGATATAAATAGCTGTTTTTCTGATAGTTGTTTCTGCTTTAAGAGAAATAGAATATGAACAAAATACAAGAAAACCAAGAACGGGATACCTTTGTCTGTTCGGCTTGGCGTGAGTGTGTAAAGAGAGATGGAGAAAAAACCTAAAATGTGTCCATTTTCATTTCTGTTCGATGTGGAGGGAGTCACAGAGAGAGAGAGAGAGAGAGAGAAGAGAACGAAAAAAAGTCTTTTCATTTCTTTCGTGGCTGATTTCCTTTGAGGGGTTTAGTGCATTTATTTAATGTCTTCGCTGACTTTGACAACGCGTTGAATGAGTGTGTTGGTATGTCGGGGAGAGATCCACATTGGTATGTTGGGCATTTCTTTTGAGTGCCCTGGACTAAGAGTCTGAGCATTTAGGTTATTTAACACACACACACACACACACACACACACACACACACACACA
>NC_087206.1:27967561-27985061 GCF_015104395.2 Macrobrachium nipponense
GTTTTTTAAATGCTTATTGAGATTGAGCGGCCAAATAACGCTAAATTATATATACTTTATGAATTTTATTATGGCGTCGATACCTAAGTTTGATTTGCTGGATCCTGTAGTGTAGTGACAGGCGCGAGCATCACAGTTGTTGGTAAAATTTAAATAATCACATCGTAAACTGGAATGCCGTAGATTTAATCACATTTTATAGGTGTTAAGTTATGAGGTGAGGCCCCGGAGATTGCATTAGCTTAGTAGCTGTAAATTTTGAACGAAATGAGATAGGGAAGGTGGGGATAGTTTTTCCTTTCACAGACTTCTGTTCATACTCATAGTCTGAACAGTTTATGCCGTAGTGCATTGTCATCTTAAGAGGCCGTCATTATTATCGATATATACTTATATATCTGATCTTCCATTAGATATCTCTATCAATGGTGTCGAACTGCAGTGTACTTTTTACGCAACCATTAAGAACCATCAGTAGCAAACAAAAGAATAGATATATTCGAAAAACTCGAGTGCCGAACACTACCGGTATCAAGCCCCCATCAGCCTCTTCTCATCTCCACAGTTGGAGGTATTATCTGAAATCTTCGCTTGTGTTCTTATCCCTCCTCTTTCTCCTCTTCTCATCGTACCCTGAGTGAGATGTTTCCTCCACTCACACCACTCAATCGAATCCCCCATTTCCCATAAGCGATTACTTCTCCCATCATTGGTTTTCTTGATCGGATTTGAGATCGCCGTCGTATCCGTAATATTACGCCTGATAGATATTTCAAGCCTGATGGATATTTTATTCCTGTATTACGGCCAATGTACAATTTACATCGTACTCTGCCGTTCCGAGATCGATTTTCATTTTTCTCTCTGAAATGAAAACTCTGTCTGTTTCCTGAACTTGCGACAGGTCTTAAATGTCTGGTGCAAGAGGCGATAAGTAACTATGACACCCGAGAGCAGCCAAAGTAATAATAGTAATAATGTTAGTAATAATATTATTTACTAATTACCTATTTTTTGGCAACACATTTTCGCTATCTTCATGTAAAACGAAAGAATTTATCATTAACCCAATAGCTTCCATTATTAACTTTTAGCGCTGGATTTTCAGTTACTTCCAGATTTGACAAATAAGGATTCCTTTCTGCTTGCCGATTCGATTGTGGGTATCTGTTATGAAATCTGCATAAGCTATGAAACTTGATTTAGATTCCGCGTTAATAGGAAAGGTTTCAATATGGCTATCGTATTTTTGTTTCTCTTTGCGTGGTGTGGTTAGTTTGGTACTTAGGCCAGACAGTACACAGAGTCAAACATTTGCTTATTGCTATGCCCTGCAGTTATTGCTGTTTTCTTTCGCTTTTGGAGTTTTAGTTATATATTTTATGAAGAGGCAAGTCGAAAGTTCCTATGGGTTTGATCGCCATTCTTTAATGTTTACTTGTCCTGGCAAACTTTGCTTAAAGAATTTGACACAGACGCCTCCTGTCTCAAGGAATGTATGTTAAATGAGGCTGTTAAAGAATAGAAATTCCAAAGTAAATAAATAAAAAAGATATAAACGCTATGAAGTAACTAACAATAGTTTTGAATATCTCCATTTTTATTTTATATTAATGTAGCTCTTATTTTATATATATAAAAAATAGAAATAGTTGGATAGGTCAGCATCTTTTAGGGAAAGTATATAAAAGATCATGTTCCAAAACATATGCGTTTGAAGCAGTTTTTTGACATTCAGGGAATCATTGATATGAGACAATTTTGCTCTGAATTATGAAAAGAAACTGTTAAAAAATAAACTTGCGAAGAAAGGAAGAAAGTGAGGTGAGGGAGGCGGGGTGTGAAATAGCTCTGTTCACTTAGCAGAAAAATCTGTCCTAATATTTCGAAGGAACAAAAGAAATGTAATGGTTTTCACCGTCCTGTGGCTCTTCGCTTTGTTTCGCCTCCTCAGTCTACGTTTGCGTCGGGAGGCGGTTTTGGTTCTTGAATGGGCAATAGTATTGCAGATATTGTTAATAGTCATATTATCATTATTGAAGTTTTTGGTTGTAAATGTGAAATAGGTTATAATGGTGTTATTTTTGGTGAAATATGGGTTAGGGAAATAAATTGAATTCTAACAATGATTAAGACTTTTTTTTTCGAAATTTGGACACATTGGCGCCTCCGAAAAGATTGCAATTATGAAGCAAGTGAGCTCTTGTCTATTTTCCCTCTCCACAACTAACCTGTGGCATTTTCTTCTTGCTTTTGTGTTTTTATTCCTATAACTTGCTCTCTTTCAAGACGCTGCACTATCCCTTCGCTTTAGACCCCATTTCCCCCACTTTTTATAGGTTTAGCCGGATAGATTTTTATGGTCCTTACCGCCCTTGGACTGCTTTGCGTTTATGAAGGTTTATAAAGTGGAAGTAGGCAAGATGGGGCATTGGGTTGGAAGGAAGTGGGGGGTTGGCCGTTCGTTCCTCCTCCTCTTCCTCCATCTTCTCGTCTTCGTTATTTATTTCCATTTTCAGCTTGCTTCAAAACAACTTCCTTTTATATTTTCGAAGAGAGAGTAAGAGAGAGAAGGAGATTCAGAGCGTGGCTGGAAATGACTATAGCAGCCCCATGCCAGAAGCTTTAAGGTTGAGAGTCCCATAAGTTATGCAGTAAAGTTTAGCCTGTATGAAAACGAACCCTCGTATTTCCAGTGGGTACGCGGACTCGAAATTGAAGTAAAGAGATCTCTGGGCCCTGGGGGGCCTGGCTGGCTGTTGGGGCAGAGGTTAACAGGTGATTTAACATGACACTGAAAATCCTCTCGGCGAGAGACGGTCTTAAGAGGAAACACCGTTGTCAGAAATCTTTCACCGAGATAAAAGTGTTTTTAAATAAAGACTAAAAATCTGATATTGATCACATCAAGCATAAGGGTCTTGAAACAAATTAACGGTATTCAATTTGCGGAAGAAAGAGATGCCTGCTGATCAGGAAGGTGAAATGTAATAAAAGACTCAATCGATGTTCTCTTCAAAACGTATCACCTGATCCCTTTTAGAAGTTATAATCTTTATTCAAGATTAGTAATGCGCGTATGTTTTCGGGAGAGGCTCCTTTTAATCTTTAATCCATTACCATGGAAACGGGATTTTGAAGGTGGCTCTCTCCGTTTGAGGCACCGTGAGGTTCTTATTTCACAATATTTCATTTAACGGCTGCTTTTTAGTCTGCTTCGTAACCCCCTTTTTATTTATATACTTAACCATTTACTAGTGTTGAAGCGAAGGGGAGGTAAAATCAAATTTCACTGGATACTTGAAAGTAGGAGTGAGTACAAGAATAGGTTAATGGAAACAAGATATGTCTACCTTTCGAGGACCTTTATCCTAGTGTTATTAAATAGCAGTGGATCAGCAACTCAAACCAGGAACACACTGGAATCTCCAAAATGTTGATCTCGTAGTGAGTTGTATCAGCGAACAGAGATGGCAGACTAATCTTGTCTCCATTCGAGATGATGGTGTTCAATATGACCTCTTGATCTGTTTCTTCGTAGATTAGTGGCCAAAGTCCTTTAAGCCTTTCTCATTGGACAGAATTTCGAAGCTCTGGGAGAGAAGAAATTCTGAGTTTCATTCATATTCAGATTTTCAAAAAGGATTTCAGTATAAGTCTTTTCCAAAAGTATTATAAAATCGAGAAGTGAATTAATGATGGTGACCCGGTTATATATTAATTTAGAATGCTCGACGGAAACGCCCATATTTGTTATGACATCTTTTCATAAATAAAATCAAAAGGAACAAGTGAATTCTTTTTGGTCCTATATTATGAGATGCACAATAATGCAATTATAAAGGTTTGCTCTGGGAAAACTGGAACTGCCAATTTACCCTTCTTGTCCGTTTAGAAATATACCTTTTGAAGTATCTTGTTTTGCAGGAGACAGAGCATCCTTACACAGCGTTCTTCATTCCTCTTAAGAATGGACTTTCATCTTCATCGTCTAATGAAAAGAGCTCGTTTCCTTCCTCATGTATTCTTTTATTAGCCTGAAGTTTGGAGGTGCCTGTTAGTATATTTATCATGAGATGCGTCAACTTCGAGCCTCTGTATTTTGGAGAAGGATTTCCCATTTCTTAAAGCGTCATCTCTAAGAATTTCATTGTATTCTCGAAGAAAGTATTTTTCGTTTCCCTCTTCTAATGAAAATAAAGCAATTTAATCGGTGCAAAATTTGGTTTTGTTAATTTTCTTGTATTGTAAGATGGCTTTCTTGTCTAATCTGATTTTTTTCATTTTCCCTGCCTTCGGAGAATAATTCCTATTCCTTCTCTTTTGTAATCTAGCTTGATTTTGTCACAGCATCTTCCTCCACTCCGCTCTTTTTCCTATTCGGGGAAATTGAAGTAAACACACTTTTCCCCCCCTTTTGTTTTAGTGTTTGCTTTTATTCATATCCCTTTGTGTCGCTGTATCTCATTTACAAATGCCTTTGTTAAAAAGAAAAATAGAAGAGTAAGAAATGAACAAAATGACTAGCATTCTTGGAAATTTCTTGTTTTCTTTATATCATTATTATGATGATGATGTGATGCCGGCGCATCATTATTGTCCTTTTTCTTTTTTCCTGTTAAAGAAAACTACGAGATGGCTTTATCTGTTCGTCTGCACTTTTTCTGTCCGCCCTCAAATTTTAAAAACTACTGAGGCTAAAGGGCTGCAAAGTGCTATGTTGATTATCCACCCTCCAATCATCAGACATACCAAATTGCATCCCTCTAGCGTCAATAGTTTTTTTTTTTCTTAGGTTATAAGTTAGATGTCAACAAGACAGGCCACCACCGGGCCGTGGCTGAAAGGTTCATGGGTCGTGGCTGTGAATTTCATACAGCATTATACGCTGTACAGAAAACTCGAGTGCACCGAAGAAATTGCGTATTTCTTACTTCTTACTTTTATGGCTCTTAAATGAACTTTACTGAAGAGCATTTTTAGATTATCAGAAGAGTCAAAATCAACTTAAGTTTCTGAGATGTGGTAGAGTATGAGTCAACTGTCATCTCTGTATCAAAACACAAGAGGCATAGATCGAATCCCGGTCCGGGGGCATATGCACTAAGTATGCATAATTGTCTCTGGGCGTGAATTTCTTCCTATGTCAAGTGAATTCGGTAATATCTGTTATTTGTGGATTAATATTGGATATAAAAATGTGAATAAATGATTGAAGGGATAGTTATTATACACAAGTACTATATACGTATGTATATAAATAAATAAATTTATATATATATATATATATATATATATATATAATATGTAATATATATATATATATATATATATATATATATATATATATATATATATATGTGTGATGTGTGTGTTGTGTGTGTGTAACATATGTGAAAATAAATATATATATATATATTATATATATGTATATATATATATATATATATATACATATTTATCTATATACTATATATGCATTTGTAACGATGAATAATTATATATATATCATATAATATATACATATATAAACCATATAGTTATATATATATATATTATACCATATATATATATACCTATAAATCATAACTCCCGTGTATTCTGTGGACGTAAATTTATTTTTGAAAACATCTTGAACGAATTTATGTGGTGCTGACGATTAAGGCATTATAAATAAGAACTTGATCGGATCTAGAAATCTATTTCGTAAACAGTTTTTCTTCAATTTTATCCTTCCAGGAATTAATGTATGGACAGTCGCCGCTGCTCGAGGAAATGGAGGTTGTTTTCCAAGGACTGAAAAAGAGATTTTACCTTGCATGCCAATTGATCGGATCCTTTCCCCGTCCCCCCCACCCGTCTGATTTTGTGACATTTTTATCAAAGGCGGTACAGAGTGCCGCCCTTTGATAGAATTTGGTAAAATCAGAGCGGCTTTCTTTGATGGCACTAGATGCAGTAGCCGCTTCGTCAGATTGCGGTATCCTTTGGCGCTGTCGAGTGATTACCTCTCTCTCTCTCTCTCTCTCTCTCTCTCTCTCTCTCTCTCTCTCTCTCTCTCTCTCGTAGTAGCCATCTTGCTTGGTGAGACGTACCCGCGTGAAGTCAGATTAATCAACAGATATCACAAGTTTAACATACCGACTAGAATTTGAGAAATATCTAGAAGTGTTCGTGAACTATCGGTGATAAGATTAGTGTGAAAATAGTAGGATAAAGCGTCTTCTAAGTTAGTTTATCAAGTGTAATACTATAAATCAGAACAAGATGGCAGTAAGTTCCAACTGCGGGAAGAGGTGGCTCCCCGTAATTTGGCGTGTTTAGCAGATTCGCAATACGATGAGGTAGCAGGAAGGGAACTGGCATTTCTCTCATCTATGAAATCAGCAACAGTCCCTAACCAAAGATACAAAAGCATTCATAGATATATTAGAAGGATATAATCCTTCAAACTGGAACAAATCTAATGGGAAAGGGGGAGGGGGGGGAAACATCTTGAAAATAATTGAAGAAGTTCCAAATAAAATCCAAGTGGTTCAAGAGACTCATAAAGAAAATATACATAAACCAACAATATTCCTTTGACAAAGAAAATGAATAAGGTGAATCTTGTGAATATCCCTAATTGATGCATTAGGAAAAAAGCAAAAGAATGCCAAAAGCATGCAAACTGTGTAAGGTTTGGTATAGCATAGTCAATCCACAAAACCTAATCAGAAAATGTGCTGCATGCAACATTCCGACCCATCCACAGTGTGCTGAGGTAATACAAGATTTGAGAAAAGATACAAGAATTTTTTGTTCAACATGTCTATCATGGATAGACAATGTTATTAAATCAAGATGAATGTACAAATAGTTGAGGATGAAGAAGAAGAGGAAGAGGAAGAAGAAGAAGAAAAAAGAAGAAGAGGAAAAACGGAAGAGAAGTAAACAAAAATGAAATGACAGAAAAAAATAAGGAAAACAAAGAAACAAGATAAAAGTATGGATGCAGAGATACTCATTGTACTACATATGAGGCAATAAAGCAGCATACCTACGAAGAAATAAATTACGATATGACAACAGAAAAGCAAATCCCGAAGAGGCTCTACCCAGATCTACACAATGACGGGAAAGAGGAAAAAATAGACAAGAAAGACAAAATCTGCAACCTTTTGAAAAGAGGGAATTGCAGATTTGGAGAAAGATGTTACTACAAACATCCTAAGATATGTCAAAACTATGAAATATATGGTAAATGTGCATACTTAGATGGATATGGGGATGATTGCAGAGATCTGATCCAAAAATATGTAAAAACCTAAAAGAAGGAAAAAGAGGATGTAAGTTCGACAAAAAATGCAAATATATGCACCCTGTAGCCATGAATCATAATCAAATAAATAACCAACCAGTATAAAATCCAAAATAAGAAAGAAACAATAAAGAGAGAAATCAAGATATCAGGTAAAAGAGAAAAGCAAACCACCAATGAGATATGCAGAGGTGTCAGCAAAAAATTTATCAAAGCATCAGCTCCGAAATTCTACTCAAGAGATAATAATGTTTTATTTATTATGCAAGAGGATATTGCAGAAACGGAGAAAATTGCAGATTCAGACACAAAATGAATAATTATGATGAAGGAAGATCAATATTATGGAAAAGTTGGATTTTTTTAATGTCAGAATTTCTGGAAATGAAAAAAAGAACAACATACCAGAACGGAAAGAGACATGGGAAAATCCTTATTACTTACCAGTATTAAATGAAGGAGAAAACACGACAAACCATCATAGTGATGAATGCGCAGGGTTTAGTTACGAGTAACTCAAAAACAAAAAGAAAAATAGAGTACTTAGAAGAACTAACCAAAATGAAAAGAAACTAGATATAATGAATATAAGTGAAACCTGGTATTCCCAAGAGACTGGGAATGATGATCAAATAAAAGGGTTCCAAACTATAGATCAGATAGAAAAAATAGGAATCAAGGGGACCGCAATATATGGGAAAGGACAAAAAAAAACAATAGGAAAAAATATGATTGAAATATAGTAACTCAGAATGAATGAACTAATAGCGGTGGATTTGAATTTGAACTCTGAAAAAATTGATGAACATAGTAATATATAGACCTCCTAATACTAAAGAGTTTGACTTAATAAATTGAAAAATTAAAAATTGGATGATATATGTAAGAAATCACAAGGACTGGACTATTCTCCTATCTGGTGACTTCAACTTTCCTTTCGTAATGGAAAGAAGAATAGGAGATTGTGGTTGTACTTATACATATAAAAAGAGAGTAATGAGTAGTGCAGAAGATAAGAGGCAATTTGAAAAGCTATTAGATTATGCTAATAGAATACAACATTCAACAAATAAATCACCTGCCAACAAGAAAGGAAAATACTTTAGACCTAGTATTTGTGAACGAGATGAATTATGTTAAAGAAATAATAGTTTATAATGCGAGTATTTCAGACCATAATGTCATAGAATTAACAGTTCATTCCAAAGCAAGTGAAAATAGAGATAAGCAAGAAATGAAAAAGTGAAAAGGAAGGATAGGAAAAATAAACAACTTCTACAGTAAAAATATAAAAATGGTCAGAAATTAAATGAAGAATTAAACAAAGATTGGGATAACATTTTCGTAAGTGATGACATAAGGGTAAATACGGAGATATTATATAAAATATTGGAGAAAATAGTGGAAAAATATATACCGAAGAAGAAAAGTAAACATCATTCATGCATACCAAGAGACAGAAGGATCTTGTTCCAGAAAAATCAGAAAGTGGAAAAAAGGTCTTGCAAAAGAAAAAAATGCATGGAAAGTTATAGAACTAAAAAGTAAGATAGAAAATGCAGAACAAAAGATTATACAATCAAAAGAAAATGAAAACGGGACTTGGTAGAAAAAACACTATTAAATATCAAGCAAAACCCCAAACTATTATACTCATATGTGAAGAAGATGAATAAAAGAAGAATAGAAATAGGCCCTCTGAGAATTGAGGGAGATTAACGAATGAAAAAAAAGGAAATTTGCAACATACTGCCAGAACGATATAAGAGAATTCATCACCCCTAGAATAGAATAATGAAGATAATGATATAGAAGTAAGGGAAGAAAATAGTGAATATTTAGCTGACATAGAAATTAATGAAGCTGATATTGTGCAGGCAATTAATGAAATTAAAAATGGAGCTGCTGCAGGGCCGGATGGAGTCCCTGCTATTTTGTTAAAGAAAGTAGTTCATTCTATCGCAAAGCCACTTGCAATATTATTAAGACAAAGTGTAGATACAGGCAAGATTTATGATGAGCACAAATTAGCATATATCACCCCTACTTTCAAAAGTGGATCAAGACTAGAGGCAAGTAATTATAGGCCTGTGAGTCTAAACATCACATATTATGAAAGTGTATGAAAGGAAGGGTAATGAAGAAAAATATTATGAAACATTTAATAAAAATAATTTGTTTATATAGGACAACACGGTTTTCGTACCCGGAAAAAGTACACAAACCCAACTGTTAGTCCACCGTGAGAACATATTCAAAAATATGAAAAGCGGAAATGAAACAGATGTGGTTTATCTAGACTTTGCAAAAGCTTTTGACAAAGTAGACCACAATATATTAGCAAAGAAAATTAGAAAACACAATATCGTAGATAAAGTAGGAAGATGGTTAAAAAAAGATTTTTACACAACAGAAAACAGATAGTTATTGCAAAACGATGAGAAATCGGATGAAACCAAGGTAATATCCGGTGTGCCACAAGGTACGGTGCTAGCTGCAATATTGTTTGTTATTATGATTGAAGACATAGACAGTAATGTTAAGGATTCGGTAGTGAGTAGTTTCGCTGATGACACAAGAATAAGTAGAGAAATTACTTGTGATGAAGATAGGAACGCTCTACAAAGAGACCTTAACAAAGTATATGATTGGGCAGAGGTAAATAGGATGGTATTTAACTCTGATAAATTTGAATCAATAAATTATGGAGACAGAGAAGGAAAGCTATATGCATATAGGGGACCTAATAATGAGACAATCACAAATAAGGAAGCAGTTAAAGACCTTGGTGTGATGATGAATAGGAACATGTTATGCAATGATCAAATAGCATTCTGTTGGCAAAATGTAAAACAAAAATGGGGAATGTTGTTACGGCACTTCAAAACAAGAAAAGCTGAACACATGATTTATTGCTTTATAAAACATATGTTCGTAGTCCACTTGAATATTGCAATATGATATGGTACCCACACTATCAAAAGGATATTGCACAAATAGAGAGTGTACAAAGGTCCTTTACAGCTAGAATAGAAGAAGTTAAGGACCTAGACTACTGGGAAAGACTACAATCCTTAAAATTTATATAGTCTAGAAAGGAGAAGAAGGAACGCTTACATGATAATTCAGGCATGGAAACATGATAGAAGGAATAACAGAAAAATATCATGGACTAAAAATATCAGAAAGAGCAAGCAGAGGTAGATTAATAGTGCCCAAAACTATACCAGGAAAAATAAAGGAAAGCACACAGGACATTAATCCACTACGCACCAGCATCGATAATGCAGCGTCTTTTATTCAATGCGTTGCCAGCTCATCTGAGGAATATATCAGGAGTGAGCGTAGATGTAAGAATATGCTTGACAAATATCTAAACTGCATCCCAGACCATCCAAGATTGGAAGATGCAAAATATACCGGAAGATGTACTAGCAACTCTCTGGTAGACATTAGAGGCGCCTCACACTGAGGGACCTGGGGCAACCCGAACGAACTGTAAGGTCTGTAAGGTAAGGTCTCTCTCTCTCTCTGCCACATTATAGTGATGAATTCGTATCATTCTGATAGGGCAACTACGGAAGAGAAAGAAAGAGAGCAAGAAGTTCCATGACTATTTACATATCCTATGACAATACTATAATAAGATGAATATAGAAAACGTAAGTTATTTGCGCTCCCACCAAAATGGAATGGCGCGAAGAACTGAAATCTTGTTATTTCTCATTTTTCAATGATAATCAGGATAGGGCAGTTTTCTTTTGAAAGTTGTTATAATTAGTATTAAAAGGCTTATCCTAAGGCATATCTTATCTAAGTCCGCTAAAACGGCTGTTTAACAGATATTGTTTTAGAATGCTTCAACAAGAGCACTAAGATAGAATGCTCGCCTCCCATAAGACTCGCTTAACTACTTCGGAAGCTTGTAACAACACATACCAAAAGGAGGCTGCCTCTTTTTCAGTGGTGACCCAACATTGCGAAAGCCGTTTCGCTGAACAAATTGGACAGAATGTTGAAAAGAGACGATTTTTTATTCGCAAATTCTGTATCCTGGCCAGATGTGTACAGCTTTTTAATATATAAAAAGAAAAGAATCAGGTCACTCAAAATGACGCTGCATTTGTATTCATCTCTTTGATGTGGGCGAGTGTGACCCGATACAGAGAGAGAGAGAGAGAGAGAGAGAGAGAGAGAGAGAGAGAGATTGAACGAAATGAAAGATTCAAGTCTCCTTTGACAACCGCATTTATTTTCCCAAATTTATGATTTTATGAGAATTAAAAGCTTATTGCTGACATCGATCCTCGTGACTCGTCACGCATGCAGTCATTCATTGGTCCCCGGGATTTGCTTTGGACGCCGATTTGTCTAATATTGATCTCAGCTGTATGCTTGCCGAGGTTGAAAACATTTACAAGGAGCTAATATGTTCATCTCTCTCTCTCTCTCTCTCTCTCTCTCTCGTCCCTCTCTCTCTCTCTCTCTCTCTCGTATTGCATATGATATATAGTTTATATATATATATATATCTCTATATATATATATATATATATATATATCTATATCTATATCTATATCTATATATATATATATATATATATATATATATATTATATCTCTATTATATATATAAGTCATATCAACATTTCCGTGATTCATATACATAATCGAGCTACAATGTTGAAAAATTATATATATATATATATATATATATATATAATATAATAAATATATATATATATAGATATATATATAGATATATATATATGTATATATATATATTATATATATATATATCTCTCTATCTATATATATATATAATATATAGATATCTAATATATATTAGTCATATGTATTGTTATAGATATAATATATATATATTTAATATATATAATATATATATTATTATATAAATATATATATATTAGATACATCACATACATACATATATATTAGATATATATATATATATATATATATATAATATATATGTGTGGTTGTGTGGGTGTTTGTGTGTGTTGTTCAGTGGTGTGGTGTGTGCGTGCGTGCTTGCGTGTATTATATAATGTGTGTAATATAAGCTGTTGGCCTTTTTGGTCCACCACAGTTGATTTAGCCCCAGGTACTACCCTATTCGGTTCTGTGGTCGACAGAGGCACGATGGTTTTGTCAGAAAGTGCCCAGATTGCCCATGTCTCCAATTTGTTACAGATCTCGTTGTCGTTCAGATTTTGCAGACGGAAAACGAGAACTTTTAGCTTAATCTTTTTGATGGTTCCGCCGATGAGATGGATCTTAGGGGCAAAGCTGCTTTATTCCGGCTGGACATCAGTACTAATAGCGCTTCGGTTTAGTCAATGTCAAGGACTACACTTCCTTAACCACAGTCTACGTTTCAGTAATAATCCTCTGTCAATAGTAATGTACAAGAATGGAATCTTTTTTTAAGAATAATTGTTCTGGCATGAAAGAGAATTCTTACTCTTGCAGCATCCGCAATAATTTACCAACTTGTGAACAATTTAAGTGCTGTACTTTTATTTTTATCTTTCTTCCTGCATTTTTATTAACAGACCCGGGATGGCCACGTCTAATTTATCTGGTAACTCAAATAACTGCTATAATGTTAAGGTTACCTTCAGAGTCTAGATTTTTATTACTACGATGCATACTATCTGGTATAATTCTGTATCCATCAGGGAGCACCTTTTTATATCCTTTGTCTCGTTCTAATCAGTTTGTAGAAAGAATCATTTTCGCCACTCAAGCGCAGACACAAATATGGAGGTACTCTGATATACAGAGTATTACAATAAAATAATATTTTTTTCTAAAATGACAAGAAAATGAACGGCAACCAAGAATGACTAGTAAAAGTAAAATCGAAATGCATGATGACTTGTAAAGAGAAGTAGTATGATAATGAAAACAAAATAATGAAAAAGCTAATTTGAAATGAATTTCCAGACGAAAATGAAATTTAATTTTACTAGTAAAAAATACAACTATAACGGGAAATTAATCAGTACAATCTATAACCTCTAAGATACTAATCAAAACGTACTCTTCTAGCATTCAATGTTCCATTAGTGTTACATTTATCTCCACCAGTGTGAATATAAACTATTAAATTTAAAGATGAACAGCGCCTAACTAAATGCAGTATAACAAATTAATCAAAACAAATTTACCAGAGTTTCAACGATGAGATTCATTATCAACTCAGTATTCTAATGAATGGGAGAAACCTCTGATTTCCGCTTCTTCATAGATCACTGACTCCGCAGCGGGGGTAGAGTCGTCAGTGCAACTTATGCGGTGCAATGTAAGCGTTGCTTAAGGTTCTTTGCAGCGTCCCTTCGACCCCTGGCTGCAGGTTTTTTCATTCCTTTTACTGTACTCCGTTCATATTGTCTTTCTTCCATCCTCCTGTCCACCTCCTCCTAACCATTGATGCATAGGGCAATTGCGAGGTTTTACTCTTGTTACACCTTTCCAAACTTTTTACTGTCAGTTTCCTTTTCAGCGCTGAATGACCTCATAGGTCCCAACGCTTGGCCTTTGGCCTGAATCCTTTATTCTCTTCTCTTCCTAGGTAACTGAATATTCTTGGTTCTTGTCCTTGTTCTCAAGATATATAGGTGCTAAATATGCTTGATATTTATTTTAATCAGGTTTTGCGCACTGCTTCTAGTATCCTTTATATATGATAATCTCGGTATTCTTGCACTTTCTCCTACTTGATGCAGAAGTACAATTCTTAAAGGCCTGTGATTGATAATTTCATGACTTAGATGGTTCAAGGTATTTAAATTTTAATTTCTCATCACACTTGTCATATTTATTTGCACACAATCATGTAATTGTTATGTCTACAGAATAGTGCTTAAACAAATTGTTACTCGTAGGAGTGTGAATTGAAAATTGAAAAGTAACGTAATAGTCATAGTCATTGCTTCAAAAATGCAGATACTCAAAGAATACCTTATTTCTTATTTTGTTTCTTGCACTAAAGCAACAGTGATGTGGAATTTAAAACAGGGGTTGACTGTGCAGTATGATTAAGATTTTCAATCGTCTGAAATGGAGGTACTCATATTAAAAAATGTACTATGTGCGTATCATATACTAAATGTGTATTTTCACAACTTCACATGGAGAATTTGCATTCACAGAGCAAACATATTTCGTATAACACCCTTAGCGCGAATTCTGTTGATCCTTTGCCGTTCTTTCGTATTTCAACCTTGGCCTTATAGGAGCAATGGATAGAAACTTCATACGTTCAAGGCGAAGGGAAATCCATGACTGATGTTCATTGCTCTTGCTTTTGTTGTGTCAAAGGTGAAATGAAATAAAAATGCAAGATCTTCTTTGAAGTAACCGCAGACTCTGAGGACGCTTTCATCTTTTTTCCTTGTTAAAGAATATCTGAGATGTTTGCGGTAATTGGGGTGCGAGTGACGGTGATTAGTTTTGACGTTTGGCTCGTTAACGCGCTTGGTACACCGATACACGCACATATCCAAGCGCATGTCTCTCGTACTTCTGAGCCATTTCTTTCAGAGTTCAATTGTTCTGACGGCGATATCCTTTCCATTGGCACCTAGTGTCTTGGGATGAGGTTGCCAGCACCCTGTTCTTTACTCTCCCATCTTTCTCTCTCTTGATAATATATATATATTATATATATATATATATATATATATATATATATATTATGAATATTTATCACATCACTGTCCGATCCTGATTTCGTTCCCCGTCCTACTGGACGGTGGTTCGATCCCATGGGGGTACGAAATTATTATCAACTAAAAAATTCCCCCTCGGTACATATATGAAAATATATCAATTCCGAGGTAGAGCGAATATATATTAAAGGACATTTGTAGCTCGAATGATATTATTATATATTATATATATATATATATATATATATATATATATATATATGTGTGTGTGTGTGTGTGTGTGTGTGTGTGTGTGTGTGTGTGTGTGGGTGTGGGTGTGACTTCTGTATTAGTATTAACGATTACAAGTTTTTTTTATTAGTTGCAGGCTACTGAATGCTAGTATATCTTACGTTGCGCTGAACTTGATAAATAAAAAATAATGTTTGGCATTTTTAAGAATTTCATAGCGTATGTTGACGCCAATGATCGAGACAGTCGTGACACAGATAATTCTGAATCTTTATGTGACATGTGCTGTAAAACGTTTTATTTTAACTTGTTCGCTGGTTATATGTTGAACAGTAGGGTGACACCTTTTTAGTTCGTTTCTAATAACTTGTTGAACAAGTTACTTTATACCTAATTATTGCCTTGCACTTTTATCATTGTCATGACAGTCCCGGTCTTTTCCATTCTTTGAATTTTCTCTTCCTTTTCGTGTTCGGTCTGAATCGATTGTATGGCAGTGCTCTAATCATTGAAGAAAAAGTGAAAAGAAAGATTACTTGAATTTTTCGAAAACGAAATTGCTTTTCATATTTTTGTCAAACGATGTGTTGCCCTGTGAAAAATTGTTGGGAAGTATGAAATGGGGAAACTACTTTTACGAAGTGTAAACGTCAGTTTTACTCTGCTTTTGAAATACCTGCAACTGTTTATGAATATCTTTTAATCTCTTTGATGGTATTTTAGGTATATCATTTTATTGTTATAACGGAGATAAAAAAAATCACTTGAGTGAAACAAGGTTAAGTCGAATAAAATGCTAAATTGAACTGTCACAGGACAAATCGCTCATTGGGAAACAAAGAAAACACAGCAGACGTTTAATGATATAATACTAGAATGTAAAAAGACGAAGATAAATGATCAGAATAATCATAGCTTGAAAAAAATAAAAAAAATAAAAAACAGTGGACAAGTAAGTCATAATAGGAAAATGAAAGGCTGAGATATTCCAGGTGAGAAGATTAATGCTAGACAATGACATCCCTTAAGAACTGAGTTAAATGACATCTTCTGAATATCAAGATTAACGATATGGACCAGTTTTCAGCTTCGGAGTTAGCGTAGCTCTGCGTTTGATTAAGTGTTTTTGTCAGCGCACTTGTTTGTAAACTTGTGTGTTTGTACATATGTATTTCTGCACCTATAAATACGTGTAAAGGGTGGTTTATATATTGCGCATGTTAATTGTGTGTTGTATTTATGACTAAAACTTTCGATCATTCATATGTAAGCGGCTGTGGACGCGTTTGCACGTTTGTATTGCATGTGTTTTCAAAGTTCCTTTATTTGTATACTGTGTATGCTTCTTTACTTTTCATTTAGTGCGATTCATTTTAGAATAATGACATTATGTCACGTTCTTTATGTATGTATACTTATGGATACCGTATGAACACATACAGGTGTTGAATATTATTATTATTAAGTTATTTTTGCGTAATCTTGTACTCATGATAAGTAAGCAATTATCGAATCAAGGCAATGACACCATACACATTGTCATCTTAAATACTTATTTGTTTAAAATAATTAAAAAGAGCAATCAGTCGATTGACCAAGTGAATAATGGTGGCCATGTTGTCTCTTTGCAGGTATGCTGGCAGGACCAGTAACTCAGGCAGTGAGTGTGTGCATGTGAGTTTTGACTACTCTATTGAGTTTCGGGAGATGTTGCTGGCGTTTTCGTAATTTCCGTTTGGGATTGAAAAGTTTATATGTATATATACATATACATATATGTATATATTTATTTATTTACTTATTTCATATTTATGAACTAAAATATCAACTTTGGTTATTACATACATAAAAGATATAACATACATGGAAAAACATATATGTAAATATAAACATGTGTACGATAACTGAATGTATGTTTTTATGTATACATATATATATATATATATATATATATATATATATATATATATATATATATATATATGCACAGCTTATGTATATATATATATATATATATATATATATATAATATATATACACTTGCACACAAACATACATAAATTGTAATCATACACATATGTTTACATTAACATATGTGTTTTTACACGTATGTTTATACCGTTTTAGTATGTAATGGCCAAAGTTGACTTGTTAGTTCATATATTATATATATATATATATATATATATATATATATATATATATATATATATATATATATATATGTGTGTGTGTGTGTGTGTGTGTGTGTGTGTATGAATGTATGTGTACA